>NC_048300.1:163794887-164079397 GCF_013100865.1 Trachemys scripta elegans
TAGCAGTTTTCAGGTATCTAAAAGGGTGTCATAAGGAGGAGGGAGAAAACTTGTTCACCTTAGTCTCTAGGGATAGAACAAGAAGCAATGGGCTTAAACTGCAGCAAGGGAGGTTTAGGTTGGACATTAGGAAAAAGTTCCTAACTGTCAGGGTGGTTAAACACTGGAATAAATTGCCTAAGCATGTTGTGGAATCTCCATCTCTGGAGATATTTAAGAGTAGATTAGATAAATGTCTATCAGGGATGGTCTAGACAGTATTTGGTCCTGCCATGAGGGCAGGGGACTGGACTCGATGACCTCTCGAGGTCCCTTCCAGTCCTAGAATCTGTGAATCTAGGTTACTATTCACTTGTTCTACAAGGCTTAGTGGAATCACAAAGACAGGGTCATGAACATTAATGTCAGACAGACATGAAAGGTTCATGGTGCCAGGATTTTGAGGAGTTGAGGACTGTACTTGAAGGGAGAGGAAAGGATTTTATTCCCCAGAAATGGAATGGTTCTGTACGATGTCTCCATGCCCACAGTTATTCTGGGGGTCCCTGCATACCTCCTCCTACCTTTGCTAATGAAACTCTACTCCAACATCAACAATCCTGAAAAACAAAAAAATCAACTTCAAACTAAGTAGTGCAGGATGGTTGTGGACACCTGAAGGCTTGTTGGTGATCCTTGCAAGTTGGATGCCAATGTGGTTATTGTGGTGTGCTGTGTGCTTTCATAACATTTCTTAGACTAAAGGTGAGTACTTTGGGATAGAGTGGGCACAGAACAGGACTGGCTTGCAAAAACTTTACAGACAGCCTGAACCAGTGAACATTCATAATGATTCTGGATCACAGTGGGTCAGGAAAACTGGGATGCAATTTGTGCCTACAGTCTGGAACAGTGTGTGGGCAGGCAGTGACCTCAGGCTGGTCCCAAACAAAGCTTTGCACCCTGTTGATCTGCTGTAAAAACACAAGAGGGAACATTCTCACTCAGTTGTTTCAAAGCAAAGTTTAGTTCCCATCCTGCTGAATGTCATTAGCTGGTCATTTAGGTAATGACTCATTATGGACAATTGGGGCAGGGCACCTCTGCAGGTCTGACATGTTTTGGTTCATGATTGTTCTGTGAAGGTTGCCTGCCCAGTTAAATTGCACTTATGGTTCTTTTGGGTTTTTTTGTTTAATGTTCACAACTGTTAACCAGACCATAGTTTAAGGGGGCACCTTAAAGACTAGCAGATTTATTTGGGCATAAGCTTTTGTGAGTAAAAAACATGCATCTGAAGAAGTGGGTTTTTTACCCACGAAAGCTTATGCCCAAATAAATCTGTTAGTCTTTAAGGCTCCACCAGACTCCTTGTTGTTTTTGTGGATACAGACTAACACAGCTACCCCCTGATAGTTTAAGGGGGATTACTCAATGCTTGTAGAACCTTGAGAATATAGTCCTGCAGTAATTATATAATATAGAGATATATAGTGATTAGAAGATAAGGGGGTAAAGAACTGATTGCAGGGATGCAAGAGACCTGTAGACCTAGACCTATAAGAATAGCTTAAGCAGTTAGCTTAAGTATAAGGTCTTAATAGGTTAGCATAAGTAAGCGAACCAATAATGACCATAAATCACAAGTTGGCATAAGACTTTTTTTTTATCATTGTGTAATAATCACAAGTGCTGGAAACTCCTAACAGATAGCAGCAAGAAGGCAGTTTGTAGAAATTTAGTGTGATTTTTGGAGGGGAATATTAGCAGATGCCTAACCACTGGTAATCATAGTAATCCAACCGATGTATATGTTAATGAGTTTAACCTAATTAATATACTAACCTATAGGATAAGGACAACCCAACCTTATGAGAGTGAAGGGATTAAGATACAGCGAATGAAGGAGGAGCTGTCCATTCATATGTATGATGGACATTGAAACCTATCAAACTTCTGGACTTAGGTAAAGCCATTGGAGTTATTCACTGGCATGCCAGAGTCTGACTAGGATCTGTCTCAACCGTTACAGCTCTCCCCAAGTTTAGTGAGTGTCTGTTTGTAATGGTGTGGGTCATACTTACATTGTTATATTATCTGACTTTACTTGTTTGGATTGTTTTACTTATAGGACTAATCATTGTAGTAATAAAACTTTTACAATTGAAGAAGGTGTTGCCTGAGTGCGAGTGTGAGTGTTATTGTCTGCTGTGCCCCACGGGGTGCCCAAAGCAATAATTCTGATAATATTGTGCCTGATCTTGGGAGAAGAACCAACCAACTCTAACAGAGTGTAAATAGGGGAAACTAAATCAGTAACATAATCAGTATGCAATCAATAGATCAGGCAAGAAGAACAGTTGATGAAGGGCTTGGGAGGGATTCTTTGCAACTTGTTTCTGGTGATTTTGCTTGTTTTCAGGGATAAGGGCACTTATCCGACTGTTAACTGTGAGTAATCCCATGGTATGAAGCAGTCATGGTTTGTGGGGGTGGGAGTTGAGGGTGGGTCACTTTAGTGCTGTTCGGTCTGTGGTGGCACAGCTATTTCAACTTGTTTTTCATGTTATCAAACCCATAGTGAGATGTATCCATCCCTTTCTCTTTCTTTCCCAGTTAATAAAGCTATCTGTTATTTCAACGCACATTGCACGCTCACATGTCTCTGGCTTACTATGTTATATTCACATATACCTTGCTGGAGGGAGGGTTTGGGAGGGACAGAGGGGACGTCAGTTTTCTGCTCCAGTGAGTTACATGACTCACGGCACCAATTAGTGGGGCCTAAAGCTGAAGTGGGGCCCAAAAATAGAACCCTTTTATCATAGCCCAAATGAAGGGCCAACAAAAATAGCATGTATTGAAACTAGGAAATGTAATGTAACTCTGAACTTTTGAAAAAGCAATAGTGAAAGAAAGCAGAACAGATCAGACTCCCCAAAGAACGTTAAATCTCTAATGTCTATGACCCTATGCCCTTGGCCTTGATCATCCGTGCCCCCAGACAAGGGTGGAAACACTACAGAAAGTGGTTTGGGGGGACAAACTGAGGAGGAGAGAGGGGTTCCTGTGCAGGATTTGGGGCCTGGACACATGCTGACCTTCAGGCACAGTCTCAGGCTCATCGTTCCCCTCCTGCATAGTACCAGAGCTCTGCCCAGGAGGAGTTTTGTGGGCCAGTATGAGGTGTGTGCCTGGAGTCCCACAGCCTCCCCTCTCCATTACTGGGGATTGGGGCGGGGTGGATCATTATGGACTGTTGCCTCTGGAGAAAACATTCCTCCTACTCATTCTTTCCTTTCCCTCATAAAGTCAAACTGCTGCAAGCTCCTTCTGCCAATGCCAATGATCAGGTCTTCAAGGGTCCTCCTTCATCTACTCCTTCTGCCCCTGGGCTGCTGCTCCTGGCTCCCAAGTGGAATGGGTTCGCCCTCCTCAGCCAAAGGTCCTGCCAAGTTAGTCACAAGAACAGCATTGTATTTTACCTTTCCTTTCAAAGTGGGCAAGAACCCCTCCCCCCATATAACATTACCTTGCTATTAAAGGCCACCATATTGATACTTTTCAGCATTTCAGGAATGTGAAAGCCTCAGACAACTTTTGCAGCCCACAAGAAAGGAGCACCTGCTTAAAATGATAGGCAGCATGAAATAATAGTTTTTAAAAATTTAATCTCTTTAAGTGTGTGATTGGGCTGGGCAAGCATTTAGTTTAGGGGCAACGTTAGTGGTTCCTAATATCGTCCTTTCAGGCTGGCCATCAAATGGAGAATGTACCAGTTTTGAAAGTATCAGACTTCCCGGTCTTGTGGTGGGGATCCAGTTATCTATGCCAGACAGACGTTTGTGATGCTTTCATATCACTAAATGGAGGGGGTTGGTGAGTTATGAAAGTGGACCAAGCACATTTCCACTGCCTTTGAACATTAAGAACCAGCTGGAGTTTCAGCTGCACTAGAAATTTGTGGACATATGCTTACAGGCCTGGGAGGCAATCCAAATGGAAATAGATTATATTCTAAGCTAGCAGTTGGAGCCTGCATGGAGGGAGAGAAGCAAACCACTTCAAATGACCACCTGTCCCCAAGCCAGGCCCTGCAGCACCAGGAAATCTGTCCCTTCAACCAGCGAAGAGCAGAGAAAGGAATGGGGAAATTGTCACACAGCAATTCCATATCCATTCCACTCCATAAACATTCCAAAGATCACAAGCCACTTGCCTCCCTTCTGCAAAGGGACATTGAATTGTGTTTGTGCAGCTGCCAGAGCAGATTTGCCTCCCCCTTTCTGCAAATTTGTGTGGCATAGATCCAAGCAGGGAGACCACAGACACCAGGGACCAGGAATGCTTGAAAATATGTGTACTGTGACAGAGGACTGCTGTCATGTTCCTTGGAGAAGCAAAAGTTCCCTTTCTTCCCGTATGTAATCAGCCCTGATACTAACCAGAACCATCCCCGGCTTCCGTGTGGTTCACGTTTGGGGGCAGAGTGAGAGAGTTACTGTAGTAAAAGTTTGTGATCTTGAAAGGAGCAGAAAAACAGCTGTAACTTCACAGAACCATTATTCTTGTAATAATGAAGTGAACCTTTCCACCCCTTCCTTCACTGTCAGCTTGTTGTCCAACAAACTCACAAATCCAGGGGCAATGTGATAGTTTGCTGATAATCTGTTCTTTAGCTTCTGTTCAAAGCTTTATAGTGGTTTTTGGTGTTTCAATCAAATATTGAATTTCAGTTGTCTTGGTTGAGAACTATTTGGGGGGAGGTTCTGGTTCTTGTTGAGTCTTGGAGCTCTCCTCTGGCTCATCAGGAGGGATTTATGGAGCTTGCTCCTCCATGCAGAAAAGGACCTGGGGATTACAGTGGATGAGAAGCTGGATATAAGTCAACAGTGTGCCCTTGTTGCCAAGAAGGGTAATGGCATTTGGGGCTGCATTAGCAGGAGCAATGCCAGCACACTGAGGGAAGTGATTATTCCCCTCTATTTGGCACTGGTGAGACCACATCTGGAATATTGTGTTCAGTTTTGGGCCCCCCACTACAGAAAGGATGTGGACAAATTGGAGAGATTCCAGCAGTGGGCAATGAAAATTATTAGGGGGCTGGAGCACATAATTTATGAGGAGATGCTGAGGGAACTGGGATTATTTAGTCTGCAGAAGAGAAGAGTGAGGGGGGATTTGATATCAGCCTTCAACTACCTGAAGGGGGGTTCCAAAGAGGATGGAGTTAGACTGTTCTCAGTGGTGGTAGATGACAGAACAAGGAGCAATGGTCTCAATTTGCAGTGAAGGAGGTCTAGATTGGATATTAGGGAAAACTATTTCACTAGGAGGGTGGTGAAGCAATGGAATGGTTTACTTAGGGAGGTGGTGGAATCTCCATCTTTTAAGACCCGGCTTGACAAAGCCCTGTCTAGGATGATTTAGTTGGGGTTGGTCCTGCTTTGAGCAGAGGGTTAAACTAGATGACATTCTGAGGTCTCTTCCAACCCTAGTTTTCTATGATTCTATGTAGAGGTACAGGATAACTTGCTCCTCTTCCTCGGGAGTCTTCTGGAGCCATCTTCTCTGCAGTCTCCACTGCCTCCTCACTCTGGCCCTCATTGGCATCCTGTCAGATGATGAGGCTGGTGGGTTGAGGAAGGGGGTCACGAATCACCTCAATCTTCGTACTAGGAGCCTTTGAGAGCATCCAGTCCAGCTCCTGGAAGAAGGGGCATGTTACAGGGCCCCTCCTGGAGCAACTGTTGAAATCTTTTGCCTTCTAATACCAGAGCCTGTTGCTGCTTTATGCATCCTGGCACTGGGTTGGAGTCCACGAATGCCTGCCTCAACCAGCCTTTCCTAAACTTCCCAGTATATATGGATGTTCCTGGTGCTGTGGGAGAAGTTCTGGAGGACTGTAAACTCCAACCACACATCAGTGAGCGCTCAGGTGTGCTTGGCTGACTAGGTGGCAGCTCTTGGAGCAGATTCCATGTTCACATGTACTGGTGAAAAGAGTACAATGGAAAACAGTTCTAATGTGGTCAACACTGCTCACTACTACTATTGAGAATGGGGGCACATGGATATTTATAGACTTTTGTAAGGGTCTGGCAGGAAAGGGTCCATGCATTGTAGGAGTGGGGCTAGAAGACGACTGAACTCAAGACCCAGTACACTCTCCTTAGCACCATTCACGCTACAAACTGGCACAAGTATGGGGCTGTGCCACAGCCCAAGGCATGTTCACACTCACACCCCTCAGGCATGCTAGTGTTCTTGCCCTGTACACACCTTGAAAACCATGCTTCTGGAGCTTAGATGTGTACAATAGCAGGGGTCTGGCACAATCACATGTATGGACCCCTGTCCAGTCACCAGCATAGGTGTAGTTTAAACAGTACCAGTCTGTGAGTGTATATTATATTGCCTATTATTTTATTAAAGATGTGAACTGCAATATAGCTAGTTGCTGACCTAATAACATGTGTGCTTTCCCTAGCTGAGGCATCCTTGGGGATCTTAGAGTCAGACAATGAGAAGGGGGTTACAAACTGTTAGACCCATGAGCCAGTTTAATATCTGTTAACAGAGATCTATGGTACAGTAGACCATCCACTAGTCTAATAAATCATTATCTGACCCTTCTATATATATTTAGATAAAATGAAATGAAAACTTACAGTTCAATAATATCTATTAAGTCTGACATAGGTAGAAATGGATAGAAACTAAACTGAACTCTGGAATGAAGTTTGTGGAAAAGGCTATTTTTATAATCTAAATATTAAATAATTCACAAATAGTATCTCTCAGAAAGTGGTAGAAATGTAAATGTTTTTGTGAATTATTTAAAGTTTATTGAAATGATTACTAAAGGGCTTAGATGCAAAACTGCTGCTGCTCTTTTGGTGTATTGGTTCCGTAAATGTTTTGAGAACACAGATCTAAAGGCTTAATTATACGGCAGACACTAATCCACACACTAAGCAAGGCATAAATAAGGAGGAGGAAGACAAGGATCTATTCTGAGAGCTTTCACACAGAGTTCCCGTTGCTAAGGAAACCACTTCCTTTATCTGTAGTTATTCCTAATATGTGTACCTCAGGGTCTTTCAGACAGTGCAGATTACAATGTGGTGTCATATCAAATGGAGAAAAAAACTATATTACAGAGTAATTGGGTTTTTAATAGTAGCCCAAAGTGACTGTGGGAAGTCACACCTGTAATACTTGGTTGAAATTGGCAAGGAAATCTGCAAGCACACAGCCACTATTTTTTTTTTTCATGTTGTTTGTGCATGTTCCCAACTTGCCATCAGGGATATTTTCTGTTTTACAGATACTCTCTCTGTCTAATTTCAGCTTTTCCCTTTGCTACACCTACATTGGAACATCTGAAATGAAATCCTCTAAAATACACAAACAACAACCCAATTTTCATATTCAAATTATCTACCAGTTTGCAACATATTATTCACAATTTCAGAAGGAAAAAATGTCACCATTCTATCCTATGTATTTCTCTAGCACAGGGGTAGGCAACCTATGGCACGGGTGCCAAAGGTGGCACGCAAGCTGATTTTCAGTGGCACTCACACTGCCTGGGTCCTGGTCACCGGTCCAGGGGGCTCTGCATTTTAATTTAATTTTAAATGAAGCTTCGTAAACATCTTAAAAACCTTATTTACTTTACATACAACAATAGTTTAGTTATATACTATAGACTTATAGAAAGAGACCTTCTAAAAACATTAAAATGTATTACTGGCACACGGAACCTTAAATTAGAGTGAATAAATGAAGATTCGGCACACCACTTCTGAAAGGTTGCCGACCCCTGCTCTAGCATATGTCTAAAAAATCTGGATGTTGCTGCTACTGTTACATTTATATCTCAGAAAACAGAAATGTATGTCTTGTTTCAGCAAGGTATTTAAGCATGTTCAGTAACTTCAGGCACGAGTATTTCCACTGAAATCAATGGGACTACTCAAGTTTTTGAAGTTAAGCACATGCTTAACATGTTTTGCTTAATTGGGGTAAAAAAAGGAGATCAGAATTTTGGGGGATAATGACCCCAAAAAGAAAGATAACTTCTCAAGCTCTAATAAGAGGAGAGAGAAGAGGCGTGATACAGCATCAAAGTGAACCCAAGTTGAAAACATGTCTGAACTTCAGTCTTACTTTATTTCTATTTTATTGATTTTATTGAAAACCATCAGTGAACTTGCAGCTGTACAAATATAAAGGAAAATAGTCTGTACCCAAGGAGATTACAATCTGTACCATACACAGAATATGTTTTGATGCATAGGTTGGACATATTCTCTTATGTCAATTTACCAGCATAATTGGATGATATCCTCCATTACTGTTATATACTCCATCATGTATTCCACATACAATTCCATTTGCATAAAGTATTAACTCATTTTTAAATTAAACATTTGCCATCAGGATATATCAGATTCCCCAGTGTTGTGGGATCATGCAATAAAATATAACTGTTGTGCAACCTTCTTGTAAGAGTTCTACTAAATCTTTCTTACTCTCTAATAGTACTTGATGAGACAGTTTTCTGGAGAGACTGCAGAAGCTAAAGTATCAACTCCTAACAGGACAGTTACGGAATAGCACTAAATCTCATGGTTATCTAATTTAATGTCTGTTGGAGGATCTATTTAGCCCCAATCACCACAGTATCTAGGTGCTGTACATGTAATTTTAAACTTGTCTCTACTGGCACAGTTGGACAGGCAGGGATGCAGGCACCCAGGCCTTGAGGGGAGATGTGGAGGGAAGATCTTCCACCTGATGTGTTAACCAAACTCTTTACAGCTCTTACCCTTCAGAAATGATTTGCTGCTGATGATGATGATGAAGTAATGGGTGCAGGCATGGGTAGGTTTTTATTTTAAGCATCCTGGTTGTTTCACCATCCCCGAGTCTGAAACTCACATTGTTTATGCAAAGTTATGGATGTTAGAAATGATGAACTATGTGTATTTTATCATCACCAGTTTTGTCATCAACAAGATAACTGAAATTTCCAACTGACACAAAACATAAGCCTGAGGAGATTCTGTAGAGAATACTCTTGTTAAAAATTCTGGCAAATATGTGGCTTTGTGATGGGCCTTAATCTGATGTATACATTGTCAATTTACCACATTTTTTAAATGTCAGCATTGGTAATACACAGCAATGAATTTTTATCCATTTTGGAGTACAGTATTTGATGTCACAGTATTTAGTGATGTGTATTTTGGTAGCTGGCAGTATTTACTTTTTTTCCCATGTCACATGGTCATTTTGTCTAAGTAAGTAACCTTGTTCCTCATTAGAGAGCAAAGTCTCAAGATCAAACAACTCACAAACAAAAGAGAAGCAAATACATTGAATTATTCACTTATTTCCAAGTGTTTTTGTTTTTTGGGGGGGTTTATTAATTGTGAGTGTTTGAACAGGGGTTCCCTTCTATTGCTTCTTCCCACATCCTTCCCTCCCCACAACACGCTGTCTCTCCCTCTCCCCCACCTCACCACACCCCACCCCACCCACCCCACCCCACCCCACCCCATCTCCTTCCTTCCTCTGTTCATTGGGTTGTCTACTTATTGGCTTTGTGTGTACAGTAAAAGACTTAAAACAGGGACCAGAGCCCTCCCAGGAGAGATTTTATAATCTCAGTATTACCAATCCCAAACTTTCAACAGTGTGTCATTAGTTGGGCCCCCTAAAATTATGTGATTGTCTTAAACATCAGGAGACTTTTTAAAATGATACATTTTGGGTACTTTTTATTTATCTTCTGGTTTTCAACTATTGGGATACACATTTTCAGTATTTTCATTTGCAAACCCAGGTATTAGAAAGAATATTTTTAATGAAAGCTGAGAGTCTCACATAGTCACATGACTCCAGGAGCTGGAGTTTTAATAAAAACACAGATTATCATGCAAAAGACACAAGTTGACATATACTTCCTATTATTTAAGACCAGTTATAGTAATTTTAAAAAGACTTGTGTTCTAAATGCTACTTTGGTTGTGTATTGTGGTTTGTTATACAACATTATTTTTTGATTACCACATTTTCCTTTGAGCTCATGGTGAGCAAAGGTTTCTTAGTAATATTATTCTTTCTAGTTCATGAGACTGAAGGTTTTTTGCAATGATCTTTTGTGATGACTGAATAAGATGATTGACGGTGTGTGTTGTTTTTGATAAGTGAATCCTTGACAGATTTCTATTTCTCTAAACATTCCACATCCACTGTTTTTGTGTTTAGTCTCTGTCTCTATCTCTTATGTCTTACCACTCAAGCTTATTAGGGAAAATTTAGAGTTTTTTTTTTCCTCTCATCTGTTCTTGTAATAAACGGAAATATATTAAGAGTTTTCTCTCTGTTATTCTGACATTATATGAAACAATGCACATATATTGTTCATATTTTAATATTAGCATGATACTAGTTTTTATTTTTACAAATAATAAATTAAAGAAGACTAGTTTATCAGAATTGATTTTCAGTTTTCTGGACCCACAGTCTCAGCAGAAAATTAGGACAAATGTGTCTTGACACATTAATTCGATTGCAATTGTATTAAATAAATAAATAAATAAATAAACTATAACCAAGAAATTAGTTTATGGGAGAGAGGGTGTGTGTTAGTAGACATGTTTATATCCAAGAGTTGAAATATAACTATATTTGTAAGTATCCTGTATTGACTGATTGTCTTAACCAGTAGGCATGAAGTGGCTAAACCTTGATGGCCATTTTCTTTAGGCACAAGAAAAAATACATTTTTAATTATAGTCCTTTCATTTAGAGTGAAAGTCACTCACCCCAGCAAAAAGCCTGGGTAGGTAGGATTTGTGCTGGGCCATAAAGTGGGTTAAGGGGATGGACAGAATTGATGGCTTTTTTCTGGAAAAATACCAGTTTTTCTTAACCTAAACTTTTTGAGGGAAAGCCTCAATTGGTGCATTGTTAGATTTGGAAAACACGTTTGTTTGTTTGTTTGCTTGTTGCAATTGTTGAAATATTTTGTTTCTCTTTGGAAATGAGAAATTCTGGTTTTCTGGTTCAAAATGATATTTTGTTTCAAATGTAAGTTTAATTATAATATTAAAATTGAGGGGGTTTTAGAAAAAAATGAGCTTTTTTTTACTCTCATTTTGCGATTTGAAAAAAAAATCAGAATTTCAATTTTTCACAAGATGAGAACCATTTCCTTCCCAGCTTTAGGGACAGAATTCACTTCCTTAGCCTGTGCACAGGCTACATGATTGCAGCATATTCTTTCTATACCTTCCATTCCAGCCTGTAGCCTAGCAGAACAGTTTAATCTGCTTAATATCTATATGGATCCCATTGCCTATGCCTTGGCCTACTCCTAGCAGTCCTCTTCATTCTACACCCTCTAGTGCCAGTCTGCAGACCCTCTACCCGTTTCTCATAATGGGTGTAGAGTCCTTCCATGAAGCTACTCTGCCTGCCCCCGCTTTCTCCCAACAACAGCATCTAAATCTTGGTGAATTTTTCCCTAAATGCTATTTTTCTGTTTTATCTTCCTGCTGTGTTTAATCTCCATTGGAAAATTGTCTTGGCTAGAACTCTGCCAAGTAGGCTCTTTTGCTCTGTCTTTTAGTAGTTAGACACCAGTAAAAGCAGGTTGAGCAGGGTATTGTGGAGCTTTTGGCTGGGACAATGTAATACTCACTTACATTTTATATTCCCCATTAAATAAGTGGTACATTCTGTGCCTAGCTATGAGAGAACTGTACTTTTTCCCCATTGTATTGTGCTGTGAGCTAGTAACACCTTGAGGAGGCTAACAGGCTGGGACACTTTGTTAAAAGCAGATTCACAACACTGATTCTATAAGTTTGCCGTTCAAAACATTCCCGCCCCCCATTTGGTGTACCACTGGCTAAAGAATAGGGTCAGTTCAAAAACTATCAGGAGAGTTCTCTTGTGTTGTAATAGTTTTTCCTATGTAGAAAAAAGCACTTAAATAGTAGAGGGAAAAGTGAGGGGAAAAAACTGACCACATGGAATGATCTTTTAGCTTGTTTTATTTTTAAGAAAAAAGGATACACACGTTTGTTTGTTTGTTTTTATTATGGCAGTCATCAGATGTCAGACTTATATATATACAACAATCTTTGATATAATGGCCAAGGAGCAAATTCTGATCTCAGCTACAATGATGCAAGTTCCATTGACTTCAAAGAGATTTGCACCCATGTAACTGAGGACAGATTTTGGCCTCAGGACTTTCACACACCCATCGAAATTAGGTTATGAAATTGCGGAGTCTCAGCGTTGTTAGTCAGGCACTTTTCACTAGAAAGTTGTTTATTTTTCATGAGAAACATAGTATCTTCTAGCAAAATACCTTCCTAATCTCCAGACATTGTTTGCCTATAAATCATGTGCCATAAATAGGTTGGTATAATAAATATTTCATATGCTGTTCAATGACCACCTCTTGCAAAAAAAAATTCCCTTTCTCAAATACCCCGTTCCCTTCTGAGCTAGTTACTTAGACATTATACCATAGATTATATTCTTCCATTAGTGCATATTGCTCCTGCTTAATGGGATTTAGGGACATAAAGTGAATGCGAAAGTGGGGACTGAGCCTTCAGTTTGAAAATGGGTTAAGGCTTATTGCCATTCACAAGAAACATACTACTGACAACAACAAATCCTGTTCCACATTCTGATTATGACTAACTCATATAATTACCTTGTTGAGTTGTAGGTGGATTTGTAATCATTGCAACAGGGTCAGAAATGGTTTTCCCATCCTGTGAGCATTTTCAAGGTTTCAAAATTGTTCCCATCCAAAACTAGTATGAAATATGGAAATCTCAAATTTTTGCAGATGTGAACATAGGGGGAAAAAATCCAGTTTGGGTCAATCAAAATGTTTTGTTTCAATAATTGCAAAATGTTTTGGTTTTGAGTTTTTGTTGGTGGTGTAATGAGTTTAAATTTTCAAAATGAAGTCATTTCAAACTGGAGAATCCAGACTCTTTCATTTTGGAAATGTTAAAAAGGGATGTTTTGACAGTTCAGAATTTTTTTTCAAAAACTTTTAAAGCAGGAAATTCATTGATTGACCTTTTCCTGCAAAAACTTCAAATTAACTTTTTTCAATGAAGAAAATATTTCACTGAAAAATTACTCAACTGCTCTAGCAACTCCTCCTACTTGCACATGTTGTACCGCTCTCTAGCTCTAGAATTGGGACTGGCTTCCAGTGTGCTACTTGGAGAAACAGGCTGCACAAGCTTTCTGTATACTAGAAGTATTCAAAAAACAACTTTAGAAGCCTTCATATAACCCATAAAGCCTAGAATGCAAGGCAGTATGGGGTAGGAAGGCAAGAGAGTTGTCTCCAAGAATGTACTGTCATGTATGCTCTTTCCCCAATGTTTAGCCCATAACCTGCAGTACTGTAAGGTGAGTGAGTAGGTGTCCCTTACTCATACTTGAAAATATTTTTTTTCTTCTTAGTTTTTAAGTCAGGAAGGGACCATTATAATAATCTAGTCTGATCACATGCATAATATAGGCCACGGAACTTCATCTAGTAATTTATGCGTCAAACCCACAACCTTTTTTTGAACTATTGCAGATCTTTAAGACAGACATCCCCTCTTGATTTAAAGACTCAAGTGATGGATAATCTACCACATCCACAGGTAGGTTGTAATTACTCACACTGTTAAAAATGTGCACATTATTTCTAGTCTGAATTTGTCTAGTTTCAGCTTCCCACTATTGGATCTTGACTTGCTTTCTCTGTTAGACCTTTTTTTAAAAAGAATTGTTTGCTGTTCCCCTCTTTGAGCAGCCCAGGATCTTCAGGAAGTCCACTTCTTGCAAAACCCCAAAACTCTCTTCCTTGCATGTATCCCCTTTTTCATATTACATTTATGTTTGCAATTCCAAGAAACATAAGGCATAAATGAATGAGATCAGAGCTCATGGGGCCAGATCATCATTTACACCCGTATATACGTGGGATAACACCAGTGAAGACACTTAGATTTAAATTGAGATCAGAAACCAGATCACGGTAGGTAGGCCCATGTAGAATATGATGATTATTTTCATGCTTGCTGAGCCAGCTTGAACATCTGCTCTGAGCACAATTCCCCAACTCAGACACTTAAGCATCATTTAACCCTGTGGAGGGTCAGCCCCATGAAAGTATCCAGATGGCCATGAAATTTATTCCTTTCTCTTTCTCATAATACAGAAGCTCCCGACTTACGCGAGCATTCTGTTCCAAAATGCCTTGGGTAAGTCGAATTTTGCGTAAGTCAGGAACATATCTCCAACAATTATGCAAAAAAAAAAAAGCTTACAGAAGTTACGGGAGTTTTTCCGTAAATCCGGATTTCCGTAAGTCGGGTTTGTGTAACCCAGAGAGCGTCTGTATATAGTTGTGCCTGACTGGATTGTTATAGTCAAGGTTCTGTCAGAGTTGTCATTCTAAGGCATTTGTACCACTGTTAGAAATTGGTGGTAACTCTTTCAGTTGACAGCTATCATCCCCAAATTAATTCATATGCACCAATTTGCATCTAAGTCAGAGCAGTTTATATTTCACTCAGTTTTATGTGAATTGCTTTGGATACTTTTGGTTTAGAGATATTAAACTAATACTACCAGGTATGTAGAACACTTTGACAGCTGCAGCATTACAGGGCTAAAGTCCACCTTGCTGGTTCAAAGTGGTGTACATTGGAGCTCCCTGCATTAGTGTCCCTCTTGTGGGGCTCAGTCAAATTCACTTTTGAGACAAGGAGCATCTTTAATCTCCACCTTTTGGGGGTTCATAGCTATTCTGCCATAGGACTCTACCTAGGAGATACAATTAACCAGCTGATTTCTGTTCCCTCCTGTCTCATCAACACCCACTTTTCAGGTACTGTTAGCTTGTGTGACCCCGGGTGGAATGTAGGATGGAAGCACCTCACAGCTGCAATCCCCCACGCCCACCGGCATATTTTCCAGGCACCTGTAATCATCCACTGGGGTCTGTACTGGCCTAGAATTAATCTGGCTCCCAAATAGCGTTCTTTTACAAACCACAACAATGTATTTCTTTGCAATTACATCTTTATTGACTGCTTTTATAAATGCGTAACGAAGACATAAAGCAAAACACTCTAAAGTGTATATCTAGCACTTGTAAATTATAGTGCATAATAAATACACATAAGAGCTAATTAAACACAACTGACACTGTGCGGGTTCAGAGATACAACCAATGTGATAATTGATTTTAATGCAAAAAATCTATGTGAAAAAATACATTTATAGCTATGTAATATGATGTGATGTAGGTGCTTTTCCCCGGTTAGTCGGCAGGCTAGTGTTAATTTTTGAGTTAGTGCTTTGTTTGACCTCTCTATTAACCAGTCAATAATATGTCCCCCATTTTCACTGTATGGCATGTTTGCCTCTGTCATGGTCTAAAATAGATTCTAAATAGAGTTGTAAAATACTCACATTTACTATTTGCAAATAAAAAAAGCCAAACTAACCACTTATTTTTTTTAAATACCACATACTGTAAATAATCAGTGCTCAAGTCAGTGGGTCCATACATTCCATGAAATTTTCATTTACTATAAAATTATCAGCATAGTAAACTGAATTCAGTATTCCTGTACTAGTTCCATAATGAGCCTGGTATGAATCTTCTAATGCTAATAAAAATGTTGTGACCATTCTTTCTATACAAGATTTTGACAAATAGTTGACAATATAATGCCCTTATTATTATGAAAAAATCACTGAAGTAGTGTAATATGTTCACATGGAGTTTATAATGTGAAACCAGACATATTTCCCATGCCAGAGAACTTTTATTCTTATGATTTCAAGATTTTGTCAGAATTTTGCATCCGCAGTATCTTCCATTTGTATTAGTTTTATGTGATTGTTGCTGTTAACATGCAAATGAAGAGCTCCAGTGATTTTATTCACGGGTAATAGGCTTGAAACATATATGGACACTTAAGAAGAATTCTCTGCTAGCTTTTTATTTTATAGCCTACCCTTTGAAACACAAAAGAAGCTGAAAAAGAAGAAGACACATTACATTCATTTTAAGAGGTTGACTTAAACCAATTAAGCAAGGAAATTGGAAATTCAGAGGTAAGGGGCTCAACCCTGCACACTGATAAGCCTTATGGAAAGGCAAACTGTTGTGAAAGAGCAGTCAGATTATGCTCTGCACCTACTCAGAGAGACTTCTGCTTAAGATTGTTGCTGCTAACTTTACTGGGAGCAGAAGAAGTTCCATAGTGCAGAGCACCATACATGGGACTCAGCAGCAAGAGGACAAGTAAAAGGATAACTTTGGTTCAGTGACAAAGTGAAGGCAATTAGATATAAAAAGGTGGGGTGACAACTATTAGAACAAGATTAAGTGATGGATACTTCTCTCTTGATGGCTTCAAACTGAGACTGGATGCCTTTCAGGAAGCTATGCGTTAGCCCAGGGGTAGGCAAACTTTTTGGCCGAGGGCCACATCTGGGAATAGAAATTGTATGGCAGGCCATAAATACTCACAAAATTGGGGTTGGCGTGCGGGGGTGGGGGCTGAGGGCTCTGCTTGGGAGTGTGGGATCCAGGGTGGGGCCAAAAACGAGGTGTTCAGGATGCTGGAGGTGGCTCCGGGCTGGGGAGAGGGGTGGGGCGCTCAGGGGGCAGTGAGGACTCTGGCTGGGGGTGTGGGCTCTGGGATGGGACTGGGAATGAGGGGGTTCGGGTGCAGGAGGGGGCTCTGGGCTGGGATCAAGGGGTTCAGAGGGTGGAAGGGGGATCAGGGCTGGGGCAGAGGTTTGGGGCATGGGAGGATGAGGTGGTGCAGGCTCCGGGTGGTGCTTACCTCAAGCAGCTCCCAGAAGCAGCGGCATGTCCCTTCTCCAGCTCCTATGTGGAGGTGCGGCCAAGTGGCTCTGTGCACTACTCTGTCCTCAGGCACTATCCCTGCCGTGGTTCCCGGCCAATGGAAGATATGGGGGCAGTGTTTGGGGCAGAGGCAGCATGCAGAGTGGAGCCCCCTGGCTGCCCCTATGCATAGGAGCCGGAGAGGGGCCATGCCACTGCTTCCAGGAGCCGCATGGAGTGTCCCCCAACCCTGCTCAGCTGGAGTGCCAGAATGGGGAAAGCCCCAGAGCACTTTTCCCAGCGGGAACTTGAGGGCTGGATTAAAATGGCTGGCAGGCCTGATCTGGCCCACAGGCTGTAGTTTGCCAACCCCTGCTTTAGCCAAACAGAAGTGATCTGTCTCAATTTAAATTGCCGCCAAAGCCCAGCTGCCGGAGCCCTGGAGAAGCGGCGGCGGGGCTCAGGTGGAGATTTAAAGGGTCCGGGGCTCCGGCAGCCGCTACCACCCGATAGTGGCAGCTGGAGCCCCAGACCCTTTAAATCACCCCCGGGGCTCCCAGCCGTCTCTGCAGCTGGTAGCTTCGGGGGTGATTTAAAGGGCCCGGGGCTCACAGCTACTGCTACCACAGCCACAGCCCCGGGCTCTTTAAATCCTGATTTAAAGTGCCCCGGGATTTAAAGCCCCCACCTCTTCCGGTAGAGTCCACGCCTCTTCCAGTTGAGGCAAGGCCCCCTCCTAAAGACTCCGGAGTACCGGTAAGTCCTTTAAGTTACTTTCACCCCTGAAGTCAGACTAGATGATCTAATGGTCTCTTCTGGCCTCTGAATCTATGAATGAGTGAACAGTTGCATGTGCACAGATGAGTAGGGCGAGCCAGGGGCAGACACAGTTTATGGACAGCAGAGAGTGACTTGAATACAAACCTGTCCACAATAAAGGTGTGGTTAGTGGCCATCTTCATTTTGTCTGGAAACTCTTCCTGCCATTCTGGCATCTTGGTTTTTACCTCCGTGTGCAGGAGTGCTGACTTCAGGAGAAAGTAAGAACAGAAGCCAAGGAAAGCCGGCCACAAACAACTACTTATGATGAATTTTGTGAAACAGTCTCTCTTAGCCAGTTGCTGGACATAGTATTCCTAGTGGCCCACCAATCTGCAGCATATACTCTCCTCAGCTTTCTTTACCAGCAGTACTTACGCTCAACAACGACTCAGTGCTACTCTCTCAAAACTGTCCTGTAGGATTGAACCTAGAGCTCTCACTTCATTTTTAATTCCATGTTACACCAGAGTCTCAAAGAAGCTTCAGTGGAGAGTGTATGAAGTTACATATCCCAGCCATGTGCCTCAGTATCCAATACCAGCATCCAAAAGAGAAGGTCAAGAATTGAGTGGCAGCACTAGAAGAGGACTAGTGGGTAGAGACAGACTTGAAAAAGGACCCTGTTGGAGAAGTCAATTACATTACACACTATGAACGGATGAAGACTGGTTGTCTGAAATTCAACCCAGATAAGACTGAGATGATGTTAACTGGTTGGGAGAAGTGACTGGAAGATATGGCTGGGGATAAATTTGTGCATGTACACCCACCTTTTGTTGATTGGGTTTGCAATCTCGGGGTTTGGTTAGACTCCCAGCTAAAATCAGGCACCAGCTACAACCAAGATGGCTTTTTCCATCTACAGACAACTAGGAGGTCGTTCCCATTTTTTTTTTAATGAGGACCTTGCAGCTTTCATCCATACCTTTAACAGTTCAAGACTAGTTATTTTGAAGTACTTTACATTGGGCTACTTATTAAATCTATTTGGAAACAGCAGCTAGTGCAGAATTCAATGGCCTGCTCTTATATGACGTTTCTTTTTATTTGCATATTAAACATGTATACTACAGTCTGCACTAGCTGCATTTTTGGTTTCCAGTTTGATGTTAAGATGCTGGTTTTGATCCACAAATCCCTAAGGGTATGTCTACACTGCAATTAAACAACCCCTTATTCTGACCCCATGAGCCCGAGTTAGCTGGCATAGGCCAGCCATGGGTGTTTAATTGCAGTGTAAGCATTCAGGCTTGGGCTACACTAGAGGGGAGGGTCCCAGAGCTCAGGCTCCAGCCACAGCCCAAATATCTACACTGCAAGTAAACAGTCCCTTAGCCCCAGCCAGCTGGCACAAGCCAGCTGTAGGTTTTTAATTGTAGTGTAGACATATTCTAAATGGCCTGGAAGCTACCTAGTGAACAGACTGTCCCTCTCCTTATAACATTACAGATGCCTGAGCTGAAGTTCCTTTGATGAAAGTGAGAGAAATCAGCTGTCTGGATGGTTGGGGACTCAGGCCATGGGAGGAGGAGCTGAAGATGGCACTGGAGGAGCCAGTCTCGTAACCATGAGTTCAAGTAATTGCTTGAACAGATCCTTCTGCTGCACACTGCCTTCCTCCCTTCCTCCTCAACCCGTGGTCATGCTTCATGAATCTGTCCACCAATCTCTCCTTGAGTTGTGCAGCCTCTGTCTCTTTTTTCACCCTATGTGCACCTTTTGGTGCACTGTTTGGTATTTCTGGAACTGTATCTGCTGGTTAGTTTTATCTAGCAGGCCACTCATCAGCTCACCTTGGACTATCTTTCTCTTCCCCACAGTGGGTTGGTCTGACCCCCAAACTCCTGGTAGCATGTGTTTTCCCTGTGCAGGTGGAAGGGCCATGAAAGGAAAAAGTCAGAGCATGATACTGTCTAAACATGATAAAAAAAATACATTTAGCTTTTTATGAAAAGGGCTGCTTTAATTCAAGATCAAAAGATGATACTTTTAATCAATGAGCTGTATTCTATTCACACACACACACACACACACACACCAAAAAAACAAAACAAAACAAAACAAAACAAAACAAAAAACACCGTCCCTTTCAGCCATCCTTTGGAGCAACACTGAAAACTAACACACATCATGTTAATCCACCCATACAAATTTCAATTAATCATCTTTTCTGTGGGAGTTGGGGGTGAGGGAATTTATGAGTGGTTGAGTTACTAGCTATGTTTTTTCAACCCTGTCAGGCAGGGCGAGCTCTGGAGAACATTGATATGCTGGAGGCCCCCAAGTAGAACTGTGAATTCCACTAGCCTGGAACAGGAGGACAGCCATCTGTGTATGGGAAGGTACTATTTCCCAGCACGTTGTGGAATGCAGGGGGCTTGTCAGTTACAGAGGCAGCCCTAATAAGTATGCCCTGCCCTGGAATGTAATAGACAATTTGGAGTTTCTACTCTGTGAGAATTTCACTTTCATTACCATCCAGCAATGGGTAAAAATTTGTGGTAAAATCAACAAGATGCTGATTTAGCATGGAGTCACAATACAGCCTCCTTACAAGCACCCTGTGCATGCATTGCCAGCCCTTGGGACTCCTAACACAGACAGACTGCAACACTGCTGCTTTCTGGACTTGTATATTAAAGCAAGCAATGAACCAAATACACATGGGGGGGGGGGGATGCATAACAGCCAGGTTTCTGGGGACTCAGTTAAGTCAGCCAGGGACAGAGTGGGTGTGGCCAATTTTTATGGTGGACTATATTAGAAAGGAAGACTATGTGAGGCTATGAATTGTGGAGCCCCAACACTTAACAATCAGCAAATAATTAGTAAAAGTTTTTACTGTTTGATAACTGTTTGTTCAACTCTTTTCTTCTTTTTGTGATGTTCATTTCGAATTTCCAATGCTTGCGGGAGGGGGGTGGGGGGGGGGGGACAGGGACAGCAATAGGAGTGCGGCATGGGTTCCAGTCTGAATGGAAGCACACTAAAACCATAGTTTCTATTAGTAACTTATTAGGCCCATAAACTGGAAATCCCTCCATTAATATTAATAACAACTAACATGGTGGCAGAAACTTACCAGGTTCTGGCTCTGGCACGCTTTCTGATGTGGACTCTGAAGCAGGCTACTTCCCAGGTCCATCCCCACATTGGTCCTCCAAGTACGGACCCAAGAAGTGCCATAGCTGCTCCAGTGGCATAGCATCTTTGGTTACCAGCCTCACTTATTTCCTACATCCAGTGGCTGGTTCTCTTCCAGGGTTTCCTGTGATGGGTGGATATACAGGGACCATCCCCACTCAGCAAACTGGCATGTACCACTGTAGGCTCAGTGCTTGGTACAGTTCCCAATAGGCAATTGAAATCCTTGTAAAAGGGACAGAAAGAGGTGTTGTTGGCATCCTTGACTTTGGGGTACATGGTCTTCAGCTGTTTGATTCACTCTTCATTATTCTACTGTTCAGTTGATCCTCAATGCTGTCAGAAACTTGGCTATAGTTTTATGGAGAAGATCATTTGTTGTGCTCTTGCTGAAGTTGAACATCCCACCAGAAGTTAACCAGAGTCCACGTGTCGTGGATGGTCTAGATAATCCTCACTTCTGCCTCAGTGAAGTGGACTGGACTAGATGACCTATAGAATCCTTCTTTCCAGTCCTACATTTCTGTGATTGTGTGTTCCTCTGTCCAACTAGTAACATGTTTGATGCAGGCCTTCATCTTGCTGATGGAAATAGCTACTAAACATGAGCATTGACTGTGTTTCCAGTTATGCAGTCTGCATGGAAATGAAGGCTTAAACACAGAGCAGATGCTTTTGAAACAGAAGATTGCTTCTGGTTCCTGGGAGGTAAGTGGCAAGTTTTGTAATGGAAGAGCTGGGAAGTGGGATTCCCCAGGGGATTGTGGGATAGCATTGGCAGACTCTCCAGTCTTCAGTCTGGTGACTGGGACTTGCAATGCATCCACACTTAATGCCTGGGCTCTGACTGCATCACAGCGGGACTCAGGCTCTGCCCATCCCCTTAGCAGTGTCCATGGGCCCAAGTCCAGAGGCATTCCTGGTCTGAGTCAGACTAATTTCTATGTGGACTGAAGAGGGGCTTGGGCTAAAAACGGAGTCAGATCTGGGCTTAGTGTGCTGTGTAGACATATCTGTGGGGGTTTGGTAGGGGTGGATAGCAGTGATGTAGGGACTGTGTGGGGATGTTAATTTTTGTTATTTTGTTATCAAAAATAATTGATTAGATTAAGTATGTTTAAGTAATAGTTTATTTGGTTTTAAATGAAAGGGTATCCAGAGTGTTGGATATAATGCTTTTTTTTAAAAATTTAGAATAGTAAAAATCCAAATAAATAATAAAATAAGCAAATCAACGTGGAAGAACTTTTTATGAATTGTGAAAAATTCATAAAACACCAGCTTAACATTTCTTGTACAATCTGATCTTCATGTCTAATAGCTTTATTCAATCAGTTTAAATGCTCCAATAATTCTTCTGCTTTTATTGTAAATTTAGCATCTGCATACCATAAGTTTAGGGAGGTTATTTAAATTTCCTATATCTAATATATTTTCTAGATTTAGTAGTCCATTGCAGCTGCTTCTTTTTGTTCATAAAACATTCTACATAAACAAATTATGCAGGTTTTATTCAAAGCTTAGTTTGACTAGTTAAATCATCAGCTGTGAAATTAATGTTTTCTATTATTCTATTATCTTGATTATCTTTTCTTCTGAACTAAAGCCTCATTTATGGGGACTAATTTAAATTATGAGCACAAAATGTACTTCAGTGTCTAAAATGAAGTCAGGAAAGAGGTAATTCCCTCATGGTTGACTTCAGCTTTCAATGGGGATCAAGCGTAAAGGAACGGGAATAACTGTTGAGGGAAATAACTGGTGACCCAAGCATGGCATGGGCATGCATAACACAACCTCTTATTAATTATTATTATTCTTATTATTGTTATTATTTAGTATTCATATTGTAATAGCACCCAGAAATCCCATTAAGGATCCAAGTCCATTATGCTAAGAGCTATACAAACACATAGTAAGAGATGATCCCAGATAGCACTAGAATTTAGAAGAATGAACTGAAAGACACTTTGATGGATTTCATAGTACAGTATTTTTCAGATGTCCTCATATTCTGCAGACTGTCATTGAATAAAAACCACACTGACTTTTCATGGGAATTTTTCTCAATTAAGGCCCTCAGAATTTTGGCCCTTCAGACTGGATCATCTCTTCCATTGTCACTCTTGGCGAATACTCAGAATCAGAGTGGATCTCCATGCAGAAATCCAGCTGGGAATTAATGCAAGCTGGAGCAGCATTAACTCCCATTGGGTGCCTCTCCATGGTTGCTTCTGTACTAAAGGGGTGGGCTAATGGCAGTATGGCACCTGAAGACTTGATTGTGGATAACAGAACATCATGGAGGGTGCAAACATCATGGATGGCTTTTGCCTAAATGGGGCTTGGATTACCTTTCCAGTGAATCCGCAAGATGCCCACCAGAGCTAGGAAGCTGTGCTCTCTGCTCATTTCACTGCCTCCCCACACTTAAAAAATCCTCTCACCTTACAGTTGCCTGAAGACTGAAAAAATATCCTTGAACTGCGCCTTCCCAAAGGTTTCTGTGACAACTTGGGGGATCTATGGAAGCTTTATGAATTCTGTTTGATATCTGTGGCTTGTTATGTGTATCTGTGTCAGACTGCAGACTCCATTAAGAATGTGGGATTTGTTTAACTTCTCTGTTGCCCTTTTTTATCTCTGTGCTGGACTGGAATTTGAAGGGGTAGCGACACAGAGCTAACAGTAGTGAGTCAGTAAACCTCCGTGATCCACTATCCAAATGGAAGCATCCTAGACCAAAGGATAGCTAATCACATGATCTGATCTCAAACAAATAATGTCCTACCCAGAAACCACTTAGAGAAGGGTTTTTTCCCCAAAATTTAGATCTAAAGCACACTTTGTTGAAAGATAATTCTAGGTTGCTTTAAAAAACAGAGGTCAGCAACAAGAACTGTAGGTGCCCATCCTCTGAGGTGCTGAGCACCATCATCCCCACTAACTTTGACTTCATAGAGAGCTGAGGACACTAAGCACTTCTCAGGAGCCACTTGCGCATCTCCCAGGGCCTCGTCCTTAGAAAGTAACAAGAAAGCTTACTTCATTGTTTGAAAGTGTTGCAGGTGTTGGTCTTACACAGTAGAAGCTGCAAGTCTCTGATTTGTGTGAGTTTTATTCATTAGATTTTATGATCCCATCTTGATAAAACTTAGAGCACTAAATAACCATGTAAAAGCAATGCTTTGAGAGGGTGTATGTGGAACTGCCACCTCTGGATGGCAGTCTTCCAGGAATGATGTCAAAATTGCCTCTTAGTTTAATACAATTTGAGGATTTGGAGATCAAATAGAATGTACCATCAAACTAAGAAGTGTAGAAATCCTGTGAAAGCACTGTCCATTGGACAGCCGTGAAGTGTAAATAAACCCTTATTGCTGGTAGTAGTGAGAAGTGCCATTTATGGCAGAGAAATGATCAGCTGGAGATTCCAGCACATGAAGGGCTTAAACCTGACTATCAAACATTCATATTATTGTGTGAAACACAGGGTGAGAAAAAGAGAGGAAAGGAAGAAGCAAAGAAAAAAGCCCTTTCCAAATGTAGCTATCAATCTTCCAGTTTTCCTTTGTTATCCTGTTTCCATCCTGCCTTTCTCCTTGTCTTTCTTTCTATCATTTAGAAAAAATTCACATTAACTTTAATGGTGCAGGATCAAGCTTTCTAAGGGACAATACATTTAATTCATTGCCATTACTACAGAATAATAGCCTCACAGTAGTTCAGGATAACATTCAAGGTTGATAAATGCAAAGTAATGCACATTAGAAAAATAATCCCAACTATACATATAAAATGAGGGGTCTAAATTAGCTGTTACCACTCAAGAAAAAAATTTTGGAGTCATTGTGGATAGTTCTCTGAAAACATCCATTCAGTGTGCAGTGGCAGTCAAAAAAGCAAACAGAATGTTGGGAATCAATAAGAAAGGGACAGAAAATAAGACAGAAAATATCATATTGGCTCTATATAACTCCATGGTATGCCCACATCTTGAATACTCCATCCAGATGTGGTCACCCCATCTCAAAAAAGATATATTGGAATTGGAAAAGGTTCAGAAAAGGGCAGCAAAAATGATTATGGGTATGGAATGGCTTCCAGATGAGGAGATATTAATAAGCCTGGGACTTTTCAGCTTGGAAAAGAGATGACTAAGGGGGGATATGATAGAGGTCTATAATCATGACTGGTGTGGAGAAAGTAAATAAGGAAGTTTTATTTACTCCTTCTCATAACACAAGAACTAGGGGTCACCCAATGAAATTAATAGGAAGCAGCTTTAAAACAAAAAAAAAGGAAGTATTTTTTTCACACAACACACAGTCAACCTGTGGAACTCCTTGCCAGAGTATGTGAAGAGTTGTGAAGGCTAAGACTATAACAGGGTTAAAAAAAAGAACTAGATATGTTCACGGAGGATAGGTCCATCAATGACTATTATCCAGGATTGGTAGGGATGGTGTCTCTAGCCTCTGTTTGCCAGAAGCTGGGAATGGACAACAGAGAATGGATCACTGATGATTACCTGTTTTGTTCATTCCCTCTGGGGCATCTGTCATTGGCCACTGTTGGAAGACAGGATACTGGGCTAGATAGACCTTTGGTCTGACCCAGTATGGCCGTTCTTAAGTTCTTACTTTCTTATGACCAAATTTTGACACTTTTAGTAGCTTAGTAGTAATACCTTCCGCTTTGAATAATCCCACTGACTTTAATGTCCTATTCAGTATAAATAAGCGTATCAGACATTGACACAAAATAATTTGTGATCCTTTCGTTTTTATCCTGAACTACTGTGAGACTATTATTCTGTAGTAATGGTGGTGAATTAAATGTATTGTCCCTTAGAAAGCTTGATCCTGCACCATTAAAGTTAATGTGAATTTTTTCCCATTTACTTAAATGGTATCAGGACAAGTCCCCAAGTGGCTAGTTTACCCTAGTACTACACTTCACCAAAATGCCATTCGTTTCAAATTGTTGTGATGTAAACAAATGCCCCCAAATCCATTTAATCTATGTCCTAAATCTTGGTTATACCAATGTGTCTCAGTAAAATATGGAGCATTACCCCATTCAGCCACCTTACTCTTTTTCATATGATTTCCTTATTTCACTATGGCACTCTTCCAGAGTTTGTGTGTGAAGTAGAAATGCAAGGGAACAATAAATGGTACCAATTAAGAGGTGTGAAAGTCACCGACACACATTTTAATTTTCAGATCAGTTGCTCTGAAGTAGCAACATAAAGACAATTAGATTCAAGTGGTTTAGTATGATTTATATGCTTAATTAAAGGCATATAAGAATTCATTAAGAAGTTACATGAGTTGTCAGTTTCTAACAAAATATTCATTAACATTTGGGTTAGTTAAAACACAAAACCACAATTAGAGTCTGAAACGTACATGCTGACTCACATTTTCAAAGCTTTTTAACCAAGAAAAAAAATCTCAACTATACTTTCTTTGATCAGAATTTTCTGTTTTTTAATTTCTAATTAAACAAATTAGCAAGTATAGCAAATGAATCATATTTGATTTCAAATCATACTTGTTTTCCAATTATAAAATAAAATAAAACATATATTCATGTAATTTCTTTGACACCACTGGCATTGTTATAAAAGTTATTTGAATTGTTTAGGGGGAGGTTGTGTTACAAATATTGCTTAAATAGCATTTCACAAAGTGTGTTATGAGCAGATAGACTGATTTCATTTACGGTACATAACAGCAGTCCCTTTATTTACTTCAGCTACTATTGCATGCTTCAGATTTAAACACTGTACCACATTCTTAAAGACAGGATTTTTTGCAAGTTAGAGTTATGGCTGACTTTTGTTTGAAAAAAAGAGAGAGGTTCCAGTAGCAGCATTCCTAGTTTGCACATTCAAGCTTCTTTTGATTAAAATCCTTTTTAAAACAATCTTGTATTTACAATAGCAATCCTTAGTTTGTGAGATAGGAGCGGGACTTACGGTTCCCTATTAAGTCTGGCAATACTCCTACTGATTAGAGCAAATGCAAAATCAGGACTTTAATGCACAATTGGATGATGACTTCTGGAAATATTTTCATTAAGTTTACATTTTAACTAAAATTTTCAAAAGTCAAGGTTCCATTTTTAAAAAGATACTTAGTCCCATTGGCTTTCATTGGGACCCTAAGTCCCATAGGCTTTCAATGAGACTTAGTCTCCTAATAGTGGGGATATTCAAAAGAACCTAAACAGGTTAGGCACCTAACTCCCACTGATTTCAATAGCAGTCGGATGCCTAGCTTGCTTGTATGCTTGTGAAAGTCCTGGTACTAAGTGTCAAAAACTCTTTGGGAAATGGGATTTGGGTTCCTAAGTAACTTGGGCACTTCAAAAATTTTTACCGTTCATCTACCTATCTAATCACCTATAGCCTTTTGTACTGCATGATGTGTACACAACTTCCAAATTCTAAAGTGCCATATATACTTGTTCATAAGCCGAATTCTTTTAGTAAAAAATGGAAGCACTTATGAACGGGTATAGAGAGGGAGAGGTGGGACGCAGCGCCTCTCTGCAACAGAGGGAGCAAGGAGAGGCAGCACAGCCAGCACAGCCAGAAGGGAAGAGGCGGGGCCAGAGTCTCTCTGCTTCTGGCCACGCTGCTCTACCCCCAGCCTCGGA
Source organism: Trachemys scripta elegans (assembly GCF_013100865.1). Classification (NCBI taxonomy): domain Eukaryota; kingdom Metazoa; phylum Chordata; order Testudines; family Emydidae; genus Trachemys; species Trachemys scripta. The sequence goes on from NC_048300.1 coordinate 163,822,423, forward strand.
AGCAGCTGCAGCTCTAGGGCTGGCAGGCTGCAGCCGTGTTGCTCGGCCCCGTCACCCAGAGCAGGCTGTGGCCACACTGCCCAGCCCGCCGAAGCACGCTGTGGCAGTGCTGCTCGGCCAAGCCCACTGGAACATGCTGCGGCTGTGTTGCCCAGCCTGCCAGAGCAGCTCCAGCCAGGCCAGAGACATCCTCCCCTGGCCGTCCCCAGATAAGGTGGGAAGGGATGGGATGGGAAGAGTGTGGGGATCCCGGGCTAGGGGTGGGGTCATGTGGGGGGTAGTCACAGGGGTTACTCCCCTGACCCCCAGTTTCTCCCCCACAAAAAAATTCCCCACCAGTTGCTGTCCCAGCCTATCAGGGTAAGCAGCTGTCACGCCGAGACACTTTGTTTAGTTAGGTTTACCTTTGTGCCTGCGGACACTCGAGGTAAACAAACCATCTCGGCTCGCCAGCGGCTTATCATGGTGGCCCGGGAGCCAAAGTTTGCTGAGCCCTGAATTATAGGGTCAGCTTATGAATGGGTCATAATTATTTTAATAGTGTTTCTTGTTTACAGTTAGAAAAAAGCAACTCTTAGGTTCTTCACCATGGTCTCATGGAAGGGCTGTTCTACATCATGGAGATAGGTTTGGAAGGACTATGATACATTTGGGGCAGATTTTTCCAGTGGATGCCTTGGGGGACAGTATTTGTCCCCTTCAAGTCCTCACCTTTACTCCCCCCACTCATTACATGCAGATAGCTCCCATCCATGAAACTCTATGGGGTCTGGGAAGATGGAAGGGGCAAGTACGTCAGAGGCAGGTGACCATCATTTTCCATGAAGAAGGTGAGAGCTACCTGATTACCCTCTCAATTTGTTCAAACTAACAGTAGGGGAAATATAGAGCAGAGTGGACAGAAGGTTGGCAGTAGTTAGAGAAATGAAGGCAGTACTAATAACAACAAAGGAGTAGGAATTTGTGGAGGGCATCAATTCAGGAATTGCAAAATATTCAACAAGACAAATTGAGAGTTGTGTGGGGTCCTTGTGACTTCACTTCAGCTTCATTCTCATCGTTTATGATCTCACAATGGAATTATAACCCCATGAGTCATCTTTGCCTGCTTGTTTAATCCTATATGGTCTGTTAACATTGCCAGCATTTTTATCACAACCCCTTTGTTAGAAATTAACAAGGTGACTTCAAAATTTCCCTCCGTTTATCATAATCAGTTTTTCACTTTGTGAAAACTTTTGATGTTGGCTGAGTAAACATTTCACATGCTACATATTGTGAAGATTAAAATGCTGTGTGATTAAATTATGGCTTGCGATTCTTTTGTGTGGGTTTTTAGAAGCCTTCTCTTTTGGCAATCGTATATATTTAAATTTGATTCTTTGAGGGAGTATTCCTAGTTGATTTTTAACCCTCGCTCTTCCTTTTATACTTCTGCCATCTCCCCAATGAAGGGCAGATGACAATGGTAACTTGAAGAGCAATGGATTTAATAAAAGAACTGTGTTTAGCAATCCTTTCTGAGAAGTTGTAGGTGACGTTTTGAGAGAATGTTGTCTAGTGGTTAGAACAGGACAAGCAGGCATAAATTTGGCATTCTTGAATCCTAGTCTCCGCTACTGACTTGTAACTGTGGCCATGTGTCACTTTCTGTTCCTCAGATTCTCCATTTGTAAAATTCACGTAATATTATTTATCCCATAGGGGGTGAAGGGCCAAAGTCCCTTTGACTGCAAGTGGAGCATGATTAGATTTTTATTGTTTGTAAAGACTCTTGAGATCCTTGGATGAAGGAGCTATACGTACAAGTGAAATATGTATTATTTATGACTCCAGGGTCACTCAGGAGGCAGCAGCGATTGCTTAAGATCTCTTATTGTCCTGTAGTTACCATGCTCATATTAATAAATCCAACTGAAATTAATAAGTTTACCTATGTGAGGTCTAATCATCTTTCAGTGTGGCCACATGTAGTCAATAGGAATTTTGCCACTGAGTTCAAAGGAATAGGAATGGGCTCTGATATTGTAATTACCTTCTAGATAATTGAGAACCCTATGGATAATTAATTTTAAGAATTTGTTGGTTGGGAAGCGAATAAAGAATCTATCTAGCCTGAAGTTAAATATTTTTTATGAAAGAAATCAATATTCATTTGTGTTTGCCAAGCATCAGTCAAGAGTCCTATATTTTTCCTGCCTGGTAGCTTCCTTCCTTACTGAAAAATAAAATGTATAAAATTTGCTTGGCTTCCATGATGTGACTGTTTGACAAAGCCCTGGATAATTGGATTTTGTAGCACTGAAGACTTCAAGATGTATTTTAGCTAAATTGGGCTTTATGTTTATACATCTATATTTCTGAATCTTCAAGAAAAGTATGTTCCTAGTTGAATGATTCATGAATATATTTAATTATCCGCAATGCAAATTAAAATTTAGTTTGTTAAAGCTATTAATGAAGAATACCATGCATAAAAGGAACATATCATATGGCAAATAAAAACAAAAATCAAAGAAATACAAGGAAAAATTAATCTAGGCAGTTGAAAACAAAATCTAAAAGAGTATGTAAACTAAAATCTACATGCTCAGTTGCAATGGGAATGTGGGTTATATTTATATAACTATCTAAAGAGACAGGGAGATAGCCAGACATATGAATACATGGATAAAAGGCAAAATGCAAATGAAAGAGAGATTCAGGACAAACCCAACAAACCACCATAAAACAAGGAATTTGAAATACTGTAATTAGAGATTGGCAAATGCTGCACAAATGTATCATCAACATTCCCAATAAAATTCTACATATTCTATTTAATAATATCCACAACCTCTTTCATTCTCTTTCCACAAACATTCATATGAGCCACTTTTTGTTCTCAAAAATGTCAGAAAGACAAGCCACTATGAATAAATCTGAAGACACTTTATGTATAAGTACAAGTGTTCACAACAAGGTGTCCTTTTCTGCTATCTTGAATATTTTGTGTAAGTCTCCATGGAGTAGAAATAATGCCATCTATCTTAGCCGACAAATCACATTAGGTATAGGGAATACATGAACCAGTCATGGCAAATAGTTTGTGAGCAATCTGTCAGCTGAAATACATCCGGGTAAACCTTCACTGAATAATTTTGTATAATAAAAACATTCATGAAAAATTAGTTTGCTTATAGATGATTTGAGAAATGAAAAAGGGATTAAAATGCTTCTATAAATTGTTGCTGTGAATAATAATTCACATACAATGTAATGGTGTTTCAAGAAATCACATATGAGGAAATTAGGACAGAAATTATGCACCAAACTCATCCGGTAGACGCCCATTGCTTTAGTTACTGTCTTAGGCCTCAGTTCATTAAATCCATAAGCACATGCTTAGGTCCATCTCTATTCAGTAATGCATTTGGGATGGACTTTGGGCCTATATTGGACTTAAATTAACTTGACCCTCCAAATGTCGAACAAAATAAAACATCACTGATGGCCCGTATTTTCAAAAGTGACTAGTGAGTTTGGGTGCTTCATTTTTAGGGTGTCCAACCCAGGGCCGGCTCCAGGATTTTGGCCGCCCCAAGCAGCCAAAAAAAAAAAAAAAAAAAAAGCCACGATCACAATTGCGATCTGCGGCGGCAATTCGGTAGGAGGTCCTTTGCTCCCAGCGGGAGTAAGGGACCGTCCGCCAAATTGCCGCCGAATACCTGGATGTGCTGCCCCTCTCCGGAGCGGCCGCCCCAAGCACCTGCTTGCCAGGCTGGTGCCTGGAGCCGGCCGTGGTCCAACCTGAGTAACTTTACAAAAACCTGATATTCAGAGAATGAGTCCCAACACCAGCTGAAAATTAGTACACTGCAGTTGTCTCAGAAATTGAGACACTTAGAATCACTTTTGAAACTAATGATATCCAAGTCTGAATACCACATTAAAGAAAAAAGAAACTTAACCAGAGTGATTTGAATGACAGAGTGTTATTAAAAGGTATTGAAATACTATTGTACTACCTGTGGGGAACAACAGAAATATATTGTCTAGCCACCAATGTACTGATTTTGATGGCAATACTGCTTCTTTGGGAGCAGTACAGTGCTGACAAACCATCATTTCAGAAACTGCAATGTCATAACTGGAAGCATTGTCTTCCAGACAGACTACTTTAATGATTGATGTAGAAAACAAGTTAAACAAACAAACAAACAAACAAACGGTATCAAATATCAAAATATCAACTCTACCAGCAGGCTGGTAGGTTAGTAACAGGCAGCCCTATAATCAAAATGTATCAAATGTTGCTGCATCATTAATACTATATATAAAATAAAAATAATGGCAATGAACAAAATTAAACAAGATGAATGGTAACAGATATAGATAAAATAAAAGCAGATTTTCTTTTTCAAACCGTTACATTGCTAGAAAAAGATGAGACTTTAAAATATCTCTGAATGTTTAGGTTTACATTTTTGGTATATATATTTGGCCAGTTACCTGATCTGTAAATTATCTTCAAATGGTGTGTGCATAGTTCAGATATAAAACTTTCTTAGCAATGTAGAGGATCTACAGATATATGATTACATAGTACATTGTTAAAAGGACAAGGTATACATAATAGGCCAAACCCTATTACCCTCATTCACAACTACTAGTGCTGCATATCACAAGAAATCAGTGGAATTTCTTGTGGGGTAAGGTACTACCCAACATGAGTAATGGTATCAGAATCTGGCCCTAATTATACTGGGTGGCAATAGAAAAATAAGAAAACCAAATCATAGTTATATACTTGGTGGGGAGAACTACATCTGGATGGAGAGAGGGTCCAGGCAGGAAAAAAACATCTCCTGGAAACATACCTGAAATGAGCATCTAAGATTACAAAAATTGTAAGTAAGGCAAGGAAATGCATTAGATTATCTTTTGTTTAAGCTTGTGAATTTTCCCTAAGCTAAGAGGTAATTTCATGCCTGTTTTGTAACTGGAAAGCAGAGTCAGAGGGGAATCGTCTCTGTTATAACTCTTTTTATTTACCCTTTAAAGTTACCTTCCATCCTGATTTTGCAGGTGTGATTCTTTTACTTTTTTTTTTTAATAAAATTCTTCTTTTAAGAACCGGATTGATTTTCAGTGTTCTAAAAACCAAGCGGTTTGCTTTGTGCTCACATTGTAACCAATTGGTTAGTATATTATTCTCAAGCCTCCCCAGGAAAGGGGGTAAAGGGCCTTGGGGGGATATTTTGGGGGGATAGGGCTCCAAGTGGCCCGTCCCTGAATTTTTGTTTAAATCACTTGGTGGTGATACTGTCCAAGGACAAGGAAAGGAATTTGTGCCTTGGGGAAGTTTTTAACCTAAGCTGGTGGAATATAAATTGGGGGGGGGGTTCATGTGGGTCCCCACATCTGTACCCCAGAGATCAGAGTGGGGAGGGAACCCTGACAGTGTGGTTAAAACTTTTTTTCTTTCTATCTAATATAAAAAAAGACATTGAAATAGTATCCTCTAATGATCTTTACTCTAACCATATGAATGTTAATTCAATCATTCTGCTACAGGTTATCAGTTAGATATAAGAATGGCCATACATGGTCAGACCAATGGTCTGTCTAGCCCAGTATCCTGTCTTCCAACAGTGGCCAGTACCAGGTGCTTCAGAAGAAATGAACAAAACAGGTAAACATCAAGTGATCCCTCCCCTGTTGTCATTCCCAGCTTCTGGCAAACAGAGACTAGGGAGACTTCAGAACATGGTTTTGCATGCATGCCCATCCTGGCTCATAGCTCCATGAACTTATCTGGTTCTTTATTGAACCCTGTTATAGTCTTGGTCTTCACACAATCTTCTGGCAAAGAGTTCCACAGGTTCATTGTGTGTTGTGTGAAGAAATACTTCCTTTTGTTTGTTTTAAACCTGCTACATATTAATTTAATTGGGTGACCCCTAGTTCTTGTGTTATGAGAAGGAGTAAATAACAATTCCTTATTTACTGTCTCCACACCAGTCATAATTTTATAAACCTCTATCATATACCCCCTTAGTCATTTCTTTTCCAAGCTGAAAAGTCCCAGCCTTATTAATCCCTCCTCATACAGAAGCTGTTTCATACCCCTAATCATTTTTATTGCCCTTTTCTTTACCTTTTCCAATTCCAATATTATATATATATATATATATATATATATATATATATATATATATTTAGATGGGGCAACCAGATCTGCATGCAGTATTCAAGATGTGAGTATACCATGGATTTATATAGAGGCAATATGATATTTTCTGTCTTATTATCTATCCCTTTTCTAATGATTCCCAACATTCTGTTAACTTATTTCACTGCTGCTGCACATTGAGCGAATGTTTTCAGAGAATTATCCTCCATCAGAGCTCTTTCTTGAGTGGTAACAACTAATTATGACTCCATCATTTTATATGTACAGTTGGTATTATGTTTTCCAATGTGCATTATTTTGCATTTATCAAGATTGAATTTTATCTGCCATTTTGTTGCCCTGCTACCCAGTTTTGTGAGATCCCTTTGTATCTCTTTGCAGTTTGCTTTGGACTTAACTATCTTTTGTATCATCTGAAAATTTGCCACCTCACTGTTTCCCCCTTTTTCTAGATCATTTGTAAATGTGTTGAATAGTACTGGTCCCAGTACAAACCCCTGGGGAACATCACTATTTACCTCTCTCCATTCTGAAATCTGATAATTTATTCCTACGCATTGTTTCCTATCTTTTAACCAGTTACTGATCCATGAGAGGACCATTCTTCTTATCCATGAGAGCATACTTTGCTTAAGAGCCTTTGGTGAGGGACCTTGTCAAAGGCTTTCTGAAAATCTATGTGCACTATATCCACTGAATCACCCTTGTCCATCAGTTTGCTGACCCCTCAAAGAATTCTAGTAGATTGGTGAGGCATGATTTCCCTTTAAAATAACCATGTTAACTCTTCCCCAACAAATTGTGTTCATCTATGTGTCTGATAATTTTATTCTTTACTACAGTTTCAACCAGTTTGCCTGGTACTGAAGTCAGGCTTACTGGCCTGTAATTGCCGGGATCAACTCTGGAGCCTTTTTTAAAAATTGGTGTCACATTAACTTTATTCCAGGCATCTGCTACAGAAGCTAATTTAAATCATAGCTTACATACCACAGTTAGTAGTTCTGCAATTTCACCTTTCAGTTCCTTCAGAACTCTTGGTGAATACCATCTGGTCCTGGTGACTTATTACTGTTTAATTTATCAATTTGATCCAAAACCTCCTCTTCTGACACCTGAATCTGGCACAATTCCTCAGATTTTTTACCTAAATAGAATGGCTCAGGTTTGGGAATCTCCTTCACATCCTCAGCCATGAAGACCGATGTAAATAATTAATTTTTTCTACACTATGGTTTTATCATCCTTGAGTGCTCCTTTAGCATCTCAATCATCCATTGGCCCCACTGGTTGTTTAGCAGGCTTCCTGATTCTGAATATACTTAAAATATGTTTTGTTGTTACTTTTTGAGTCTGTGGCTAGCTGGTCTTCAAATTTTTTTTTTGACGTTTCTAATTGTATTTTTATACTTGTCTTGTCAGAGTTTGTGTTCCTTTCTGTTTTCCTCAATAGGATTTACCTTCCACTTTATAAAGACTGCCTGTTTGCCTCTAATTGCTTCTTTTACTTTGTTGTTTAGCATGGTGGCACTTTTTTGGTCTTCTTTCTATGTTTTTTAATTTGGGGTATACATCTAAATTGAGCCTCTATTATGGTGTCTTTTAAAAGTTTCCATCTAGTTGCAAGGATTTCAATTTTGGCACTGTACTTTTTTATCTCTGTTTAACTAACTTCCTCATTTTTGTGTAGTTAGTTCCCCTTCCTGAAATTAAATGCTACTGTGGTGAGCTTCTTTGGTGTTTTCCCTCCCACAGGGATGTTAAATTTTATTATGTTATGGTCATTATTACCAAGCGGTTCAGCTATATTCAACTCTTGGACCAGATCCTGTGCTCCACTTAGGACTAAATCATGGATTGCCTCTCACCTTGTGGGTTCCAGGACTAGCTGTTCCAAAAAGAAGTCATTTAATGTGTCAAGAAACTTTATCTCTGAATCCTGTCTTTTTGTAGCATGTACCCAGTCAATATGGGGATAGTTGAAATCCCCCATTATTCTGATTTTTTTTTTATTTTATTTTATAGCCTCTCTAGTCTCCCTGAGCATTTCACAGTCACTCTTACCGTCCTGGTTAGGTGATCTGTAGTAGATCCCTGCTGCTATATTCTTATTATTCAATCATGGAATTACTATCCATAGAGATTCTATGGTACAGTTTGGTTCATTTAAGATTTTTACTTTCTTTGACTCTAAGTTTTCTTTCACATAAAGTGCCACTCCCCCACCAGCACAACCTATTCTGTCCTGATATATTTTGTACCCTGGTATTATTGCATCGCATTGATTATCCTCATTCCACCAAGTTTCTGTGATGCCTATTATATCAATATCCTCATTTAATATGAGGCACTCACGTTAACCCATTTTAGTATTTAGACTTCTAGCATTTGAATATAAGCATTTAAAAAATGGTCACTTTTTAGCTGTCTGCCATTATGTGATGTAATTGAATGGGACTCTTTTTCATTTGACTGTTTCTCATCAGATCCTACCCATATTTTACCATCTTTGTTAGGAGTATTAGTGCCAATGTAGGATCCAGGCCTGTAATTTTGCCTGAGATAGTACTTTGAGTTCTGCTTGCCTGTTTGGTTTTGTATATATATACATTTTTACTAATATGTGTGAACAAAGGGTTTCTTACTAAGAACAAAGACAGACACTGTAAATGTTGCTTTTGCCTAAATCAGATGGGTTTGTTAGTATAATGGAAATAGATAAGAGCAGTTAAAGTGTTACTGGGCATGGAGGGAATGTAATATATGAGCACACACTGCCTCAACTCCTCATCTCAGACAAGGTCAAACAACCAGTCAGGAGGGGCAAGGGAAGATGCGGGGGGGAGTAAGGTAAAACACTGAAAGACCAGAGAAATGCCTGCCTCTGACCGGAGTATAATCTCACTCCTTACCCCTCCCACAGGGTACAAAAGGGGTGGGAATGAAGACCCCAACCCAATGGCCCCCCAAAATGGAACATGACCATAAGTTGTAAGGGGTGGGACTGTGGGCATGCATTTCAGGTATAATTATGCCTCCTGAGGAGGGAGGAGTGGGAACACTGGAAAACAGGGATCTCTGGCGTCTGAATTATGGTATACATATGCCTGCTGGAAATTAACCCCAATAAACATTGCATTGCTTGCCGTTTGGATTTCTGGTCTGCTTTCCATCTGTGTGACAAGAACTGGGGGAGAGTACTGGAGTACTGTCATGGATGGATATAAACTGTTCAGGAAGGACAGGCAGGGCAGAAAAGGTGGGGGAGTTGCGTTGTATGTAAGAGAGGAGTATGACTGCTCAGAGCTCCGGTATGATACTGCAGAAAAACCTGAGAGTCTCTGGATAAAGTTGAGAAGTGGGAGCAACAAGGGTGATGTTGTAGTTGGAGTCTGCTATAGACCACCAGACCAGGGGGATGAGGTGGACGAGGCTTTCTTCTGGCAACTAGCAGAAATTGCTAGATCGCAGGCCCTGGTTCTCATGGGAGACTTTAATCACCCTGATATCTGCTGGGAGAGCAATACAGCGGTGCACAGACAATCCAGGAAATTTTTGGAAAGTGTAGGGGACAATTTCCTGGTGCAAGTGCTGGAGGAACCAACTAGGGGCAAAGCTTTTCTTGACCTGCTGCTCACAAACAGGGAAGAACTAGTAGGGGAAGCAAAAGTGGATGGGAACCTGGGAGGCAGTGACCATGAGATGGTCGAGTTCAGGATCCTGACACAAGGAAGAAAGGAGAGCAGCAGAATACGGACCCTGGACTTCAGAAAAGCAGACTTTGACTCCCTCAGGGAACAGATGGGCAGGATCCCCTGGGAGAATAAAATGAAGGGCAAAGGGGTCCAGGAGAGCTGGCTGTATTTTAAAGAATCCTTATTGAGGTTGCAGGAACAAACCATCCCGATGTGTAGAAAGAATAGTAAATATGGCAGGCGACCAGCTTGGCTAAACAGTGAAATCCTTGCTGATCTTAAATGCAAAAAAGAGGCTTATAAGAAGTGGAAGATTGGACAAATGACCAGGGAGGAGTATAAAAATATTGCTCAGGCGTGCAGGAGTGAAATCAGGAAGGCCAAATCACACTTGGAGTTGCAGTTAGCAAGAGATGTTAAGAGTAACAAGAAGGGTTTCTTCAGGTATGTTAGCAACAAGAAGAAAGTCAAGGAAAGTGTGGGCCCCTTACTGAATGAGGGAGGCAACCTAGTGACAGAGGATGTGGAAAAAGCTAATGTACTCAATGATTTTTTTGCCTCTGTCTTCACGCACAAGGTCAGCTCCCAGATTGCTGCACTGGGCAGTACAGCATGGGGAGAAGGTGACCAACCCTCTGTGGAGAAAGAAGTGGTTCAGGACTATTTAGAAAAACTGGACGTGCACAAGTCCATGGGGCCGGATGCGCTGCATCCGAGGGTGCTAAAAGAGTTGGCAGGTGAGATTGCGGAGCCATTAGCCATTATTTTTGAAAACTCATGGCGATCGGGGGAGGTCCCAGATGACTGGAAAAAGGCTAATGTAGTGCCCATCTTTAAAAAAGGGAAGAAGGAGGATCCGGGGAACTACAGGCCAGTCAGCCTCACCTCAGTCCCTGGAAAAATCATGGAGCAGGTCCTCAAGGAATCAATTATGAAACATTTAGAGGAGAGGAAAGTGATCAGGAACAGTCAGCATGGATTCACGAAGGGGAAGTCGTGCCTGACTAACCTAATTGCCTTCTATGATGAGATAACTGGCTCTGTGGATGAGGGGAAAGCAGCGGATGTGTTATTTCTTGACTTTAGCAAAGCTTTTGATACGGTCTCCCACAGTATTCTTGCCACCAAGTTAAAGAAGTATGGGCTGGATGAATGGACTGTAAGGTGGATAGAAAGCTGGCTAGATCGTCGGGCTCAACGGGTAGTGATCAATGGCTCCATGTCTAGTTGGCAGCCGGTTTCAAGTGGAGTGCCCCAAGGGTCGGTCCTGGGGCCGGTTTTGTTTAATATCTTTATTAATGATCTGGAGGATGGTGTGGACTGCACTCTCAGCAAGTTTGCAGATGACACTAAACTAGGAGGCGTGGTAGATACACTAGAGGGTAGGGATCGGATACAGAGGGACCTAGACAAATTAGAGGATTGGGCAGAAAAAAACCTGATGAGGTTCAACAAGGACAAGTGCAGAGTTCTGCACTTAGGACGGAAGAATCCCATGCACTGCTACAGACTAGGGACCGAATGGCTAGGTAGCAGTTCTGCAGAAAAGGACCTAGGGGTCACAGTGGACGAGAAGCTGGATATGAGTCAACAGTGTGCTCTTGTTGCCAAGAAGGCTAACGGCATTTTGGGCTGTATAAGTAGGGGCATTGCCAGCAGATCGAGGAACGTGATCGTTCCCCTTTATTCGACATTGGTGAGGCCTCATCTGGAATACTGTGTCCAGTTTTGGTCCCCACACTACAAGAAGGATGTGGAAAAATTGGAAAGAGTCCAGCGGAGGGCAACAAAAATGATTAGGGGTCTGGAGCACATGACTTATGAGGAGAGGCTGAGAGAACTGGGATTGTTTAGTCTCCAGAAGAGAAGAATGAGGGGGGATTTGATAGCAGCCTTCAACTACCTGAAGGGGGGTTCCAAAGAGGATGGAGCTCGGTTGTTCTCAGTGGTGGCAGATGACAGAACAAGGAGCAATGGTCTCAAGTTGCAGTGGGGGAGGTCCAGGTTGGATATCAGGAAAAACTATTTCACTAGGAGGGTGGTGAAACACTGGAATGCGTTACCTAGGGAGGTGGTGGAGTCTCCTTCCTTGGAGGTTTTTAAGGCCCGGCTTGACAAAGCCCTGGCTGGGATGATTTAGCTGGGAATTGGTCCTGCTTTGAGCAGGGGGTTGGACTAGATGACCTCTTGAGGTCCCTTCCAACTCTGATATTCTATGATTCTATGATTCTATGAGAGAGTGAAGGGAAAGCCCTCTAACAATCTTCCATCCTCTACTCCTTACTAGGATATTGAGAATCACCATTAATGGATCCTCCCCTACGGGATGTCTCTGTCCAAACCACAAGCTCCTCTACACCTGTCAGCTTTCCCTGGCCCTTAGTTTATAAGCTGCTCTATGACCTTTTTAATTGTATATGCCAGCAGTGCGGTTCCTCCCTTTTCCCAAAAGGTTCCCCAGTTCCTAACAAATCTAAACCCCTCCTCTCTACACTATCATCTCAGCTGAGGGCAGCTAAACAATGTGGGTTTTGAGAGTTATTTGTTAAACATTGTCTTTATTGGGGACACTTCCTCTAAAACTCTAAACTCTAAAGCTGAAGAGAACTAACAAGAGAATGACAGCGCTATGCTTTTCTTATCTGGTGAATGGATTAGCTGGTCCAAATTTTCTGCGGGTGGTAAAACTCCACTAGTCTTTGAATATGTACTCAATGTCATCAAAGAGAATTTGGACTGCTGGGAATATCTTGCAAATTGCTGCTGCAGATGTATTGCCAAACCCAGACATTCAAAACTCATTAGACAAGACCCTCCAAATCATGAAATTGGCTTATAATAAAAACTGCCTTCTATTTTTTGATCCTTTAGGGTTCATGTTTTCAAACTTCTCTCGACAACAAAGATGGCTAAAAACTTGTGCTTTTTGTTTTATTTTCGTTTTTTAATGGAAGCTGAGATTCTGATGTAATTACATGACTCCAGAACCATTTAGTATAGCAAGATTTGTAATCACATTGCAAGGGTGGGCAATACTTCAGAAGAAACTCAAACCAGGAGACAACAGGCAATACATGGTGGGGTCAGAAGGAGGTATCCATCTGTCTGCATCACAAGCAGTGAGACGTTCAGCTGATACAAGCTCATCACTTCTTACATACCTTGCAACAACAAACTGGTAAGTACTCAGAATAGTTTGGTTCATTATTAGTATGGATGCCCAAATATATCTTTAATTGCTATCATATAGAACAGATATAGGCATAGGCAACCTTAATTCTAGAATTTCCTAACTTTTGAGTGCTTGACTTTGCAACCTTAATAATGTCCTTTTCATATTTTGTGTATGTAATTCAATCTATAGACTTTCATTTATAAAACCTAGGGCTAATCTTAATTGCTGATGGCACTCAGGATCTTACAGGGTCGGAACTGCAAATAAATTGCTAGCAGCAGACACTCCAATGCTCGTGGTGGTGCAACAGGGTTAACTTCAGAGTCTAGTCAGAAATCATTATACAGTATGACTATTTTACAAGTCAGGAAACAGATTCTCATATCCTTAAACAGATGTACAAAACTTACAATAGGCTTCTAAATCATGCCAATACATTTGAAATAAAAAAGGCTTTGATTGCTTTGCACTTGAGTTACAGGAGATTGGTTTATAAATCAGGACTTTGACGTGGTGTCATTATGTTCAGACTTATAAAACTAGTGCTATTAATTCACAAAAAGCTGTATTAAAGTTAAACCCACAAAGCAAAAGTATTTAGTATTACAAATGAAGCTTTATCCTTAAGGTTGTGCCTACTTTTATGTCCTTAAGGCCTTTGTGCTTCATTATTGGAGTATACATGGTACTATACAGATGATCATCCACTGTTTTGAAAGCCCAGCACAATATAAGGATACAATCCTTTATTTAGCAAGACTTTCATTACAATTGGCATTAGTCCTGCCAGATTCAGTAGTGGAGGTCTGGGCCCAGCAAGAGCTAATTGCCAACTTGGAGTTTCAATTGAATTTGTATTTCTCCATTTTATATTTTTATTTTTTTATTTTTTCAGTGGAAAACTGTAGTACTGTACTTGTGAATCGGGCACTTCATTTTTGAACCCCTGTTTTGTACCACATCTTAATAGAATGCTTAAAGCAACAGTTGAAAAGTTCAGTCAAATTGTCTTCATTTGACTAACTCAGATGAAGTGAAATAATGAACAGAAATACTACGGGCATAACTCAGTATGAGTTAGGTTTGATAGATGAGCAATGTTCCTTCCACATCAATATTTTCAATGCTCAGACTCCAGATCACACTAAAACCTTCTTCAAAGAAACTTCTGTTGCTGCTCAAGGACATGGATAAAAGAACAACGTATTTATAATTTAGCATGCTAACAAATGTAGAGATAGACAATGCTTCATCAAAAACTTCCATCACAAATATTAGGAATTAATAAGCAATGTGTAATTGCCTATGAAGTTTACTGTGTTGTGTTTTCTCAGATCACATTAACATGCCACATAAAGCAAGTTAAACAATGCAATATGACATGACAGCTGGAATATGAAGAGCTGAGTTTTCGATTTGGGACTGAAGACAGCACCCCAAAGCTATATAAACAAGGAGATATAATATCCAGATGTCTATCCTATGTATAATGGTGGTCATCTCAGATTACTTACTTTCTGAATTACATTTGGGCAGCCTGACACTTCAGTGTGAATAGAAACAATCCTGTTACATTAAGCAATGCAAATACTGTACATTAAGCAATGCAAATACTGCATGCCCTTGATCACCATACTCCAAGGCAAGATCAGAAATTGCAGAGTTTTACAGTTGAATCCAAATCAATTATAGAGAAAAGTTTGACAACAAAGTAAACGTAATTGCTTACACTCATCTTTGGAGACAAAGGGCCAGATCCTGGCCCTCATTGCGTCTCTCAGACTGTGATAAAGGGGAGTAAATCTTCTCTAAACAGGCAACTAAGTTAAGTGTGGTGGAATTCCCAGCTGGCATAAAGCTGGTGTAGGCAGATAAATGCTATCCTCCTCTAGCCCCCAGTATACATCATTTAGAAAAGCAAAAGTATGCTACTTTTTGAATCAGAGCTGGTCTCCAGGGACATACTCAGTAGCATCACAGGAAGACATGTTCATAGAAAAATGCCTTCAACTGGAATCCATTATATGGGATCTCTTGGAGCAAATTATTCTGTGCTCATTACCAGGTCAGTACTTAGCGGTCACCAATGTGGTTAGATGTTCGGCTGTGTGTGTGTGTTCTCCCTGTGTGTTGCCCCAGCTGTGTGCGGACAGCCAGCACAGCAGACCTCGAGCAAAACAGCCAATGACCACAAGATCTGTTAAGGTACCAAGGCACCAGGCCAGGTTTATTGTCAACAAAGCACGCTAATAGCACCTGACAGACTCTACGAGGATACTAAGACATGCCCGTGACAGTGGACACAGCTCAGTGAATGGTGGGACTTTCCATTCCCCTCTCGGCTGGACAAAGCTCTGAGATACCTCTTTATATCCTGATACAAACAAGTTAGTACTGCTTCTGACATAGTTAGTTACTGCCTCCTGGTATGACTAGTTATTACACATCATCTTGTACATGTTGGTTCGATCCAAAAATCTCTATTATGGAGCTTTTAGCATACATAGCAATCATTTACTTAGCATATCTCACTATGTTTTTAATTATACTATCAAGTCATCAGTGGTGAACTATTGGTCCCACTGAAATAAATAGGAAAACTCCCATTGACTTCCAGGAAACCAGGATTTCACCCTGGAGTCATAATAAAGGTTCATTTGCAGCTTGTAAGGGAAACAGTAACCATATTTCCCATTTCCTATTAAAAACCAGTAGCTGGAAGAAGATAGTCTGGTGAGGGTGTGGATGGCTCAGTATGACACAAAACCATATAGGTGTTTTACTTCCAACATAGTTAAAATGACAATAGCACAGATTGATAGACACTGTAATAGTGGATACCAATGAAGTCCCCCATTATGTGCAAGGGGAAGGCACATTGATCCAAACTTCACTCACTCAATAGTCTCTTGCCCCAAACAGCAGAATGAAACCCCCTGATCACAGCCCTACACAGGTGATGTCAAATAACCAAAACAAAAAGTTCCAGAGCAGTCCCACAATCCCTAGGAAATTCAGTGCTATAGCCAAGGGTCAGGTCACAATGTCTCATGATATCCAGGGTGAGGCTCAGACTATCATGAAGGAGAAACCAGGCATACAGACTTATAACACTAATTGTCCATAACAAGGGGGCAAACAGGGCAGCACATGCCATCCGTTTCTGAGAAAAGCCTGCCCATGTATGCTCCCCTATCACTCCCTCCACTGAAATAGCAGCAGGTCTCACAAAGTTTTATTGTTGCCATGAACTGACCTCTGTCCACCCACCTGCCAATCACCCTTACTCCCTTCACAGAGGGCAAAGCATGCAGAGCGGGAGTGACTGCTTGTCAGTGCAGCATAATTTACAATACACATTGCTTCATAAATTCTGCTGTTCCTGGACAAGTGATGATACAATCAATGAGATATACATCTAATCAAGGGCCTTTAAACTGTATTTTCCATCTGTTTTCCATTCACTCTTCCCTGGCAGCTTTTCAAATCAGATTAGTATACATTGGTATAACAATTGCAGTACTTTTAATGTAAAGACTAAGCCAGACATTTACAGTTTCCATCTATTATTTTCCCCTTAATAATAACTGATCTTACATTATTTGAAACAAAGATTATTTTCATTTGAGTAATGTGCGAAGAAGCCAACAATAGTAAAAATACAAGAACTGGTGGACATTTTATTCTTATACTATAACTATACCTAAAGTAAGGATTGTCCAGTGATTAGGGCTGTGGCTTGCAAGACCTCAGTTCAACTCCCTCCTCTTCTACAGACTTACTGTGTGATCTAGGACAAGTCATATAGTCTCTCTGGGTGGCCCTTCTCCATCTATACCATGCAAATAGCAGCACTTGCCTACCTCAGAGAAGTGTTGTGATCATAATTTCATTAAAGATTGAAACACTCAGATATTATAGTCATTGGGGCTATGCAAGTATCAGATTTACTGTTTATATAATGATACTATATAGCTCAATGGCTGCTTCAACACAAACACAATTTTATTTATAGAAAAGAACATTTTAATTATTATGTCTTTTTAAGTGTCTATGCTTTTAATATTTTGTATTATTTTTGAAATGACCTAATTTACAAAAATACCCCCAAATCCAACAATACTTGCCATAAGAGCATAAAGCACAGCACAGAAGCATCTATCAAACAAATCATTTAAGACTACAGTGGGAAATACACACTTGTGTATTAAATATTGAGTTGGTATATGAATTTATGCATTTTTAAAGCAAATGCTTTGTTTACATGATCATAAATGTAAGATGGTGGGCAAACTTTGCCATGGTCACCACAACTGTTGTTGCCAAAGATCAAGGACTATACTCTCCTAGCACTGTCAAAGATTTGTTTAGAGACAATGTGGGTGATATTAACTCATACACCTTGTCCCTCCAATATGCTGGGACCAACATGGTTACCACAACACTACATACAAGGTTTTTTTGAAGCTCTTTATCTCAGCTTTGCATTGCTGGAAAGGAAATCACAACATTTTTAAACTCAATCCAGTTTTCTTTAAAATTAAAACACAAGAAATTCAGATCCTAACACTATGTTGTTATCATTGACCCAGGAGGATGGAGATGAGGGAACTGGCTATACAGATGCCGCTACAATTATACAGATATGGTGAAGAGAGGGAGAGGTTGGAGATAGACCCAGGACTTGAAATATACAATAGACCTAGATAGACCCAGGACTGAAATGTACAATATTCTGAATTCAGCCCAGATTAATAGTGACTGAAAGTTGTTGCCATCTGACTGCTATTGAGTGGCTCTGGGGTAATAAGCTGGCAGTCTGTCCAGTTCCTAGTAGACAGATGTCAACATTACAAAAACCACCAGTATAATTGACACTAATTGACACCATCGTTAGCAATCTAAGCACAGAGGCCAAGGATTTAATGGGGTTGGGGACTGAACTTTCCAGAGGTGGTTCTTCCTGGTCACAGTTGAGGAACATTAGTTGGCCGGGGTGAGAAAATTTGCACTGCTGATGCTTGTGCTGTATCCAATCTGCAAATGAATAGACAATGTGAATCTCCATTGCTGACAATCTGGCAGCTTCCATGAGTACTAAATTGACTTGCAAAAATTAATTATACCAAAAACTGCTTCCATAATATAACTGTCCTTTATATTGCTAATATAATGTGCATTTCAATATTATCACTGTGCAAATTTCAACATACTAGCTATTGCTCCCTTTTTTGTAAATTCTACTTTTTGAACTCACTTCCAGTACCCATAGAACTGACTATTTTGGAAAGTAAGGTATGTGTATATGATACATGGTTATTTGTTGGTCAAACCACTGTATCACATTATATGCAAGCATAGACAAAGCAGACAAAGGATTACCATCTAGCTGTAAAATACAGAACTAGAAAGTGTCAATTCATAGATTCCAAGGATAGAAGGGACCATTGTGATCATCTAGTCTAACTTCCTGTATAACAGAAGCCATAGAACTTCCCCAAAATATGATCTTTTAGAAAAAATATCCAGTCTCGATTTAAAAATTATTAGTGATGGAGAATCCATCATGCCCCTTGGTAAATTGTTCAAGTAGTTAATCACCCTCATTGTTACCCTTATTTCTAGTCTGAATTTGTCTAGTTTCAACTTCCAGCCTTTGAATTGCATTATATCTTTCTCGGCTAGATTGAAGGGCCCATTATTAAATATTTGTCCACTTTGTAGATATTTATAGACTGTCATCAAGTCACCCCTTAGCCTTCTTTTTGTTAAGCTAAATAGATTGAGCTCTTTGAGTCTAGTACTATAAAGCATGTTTTCTAATCCTTTAATCTTTCAGGTGGCTCTTCGCTGAATTCTCTCAAATTTATCAACATCCTTCTTGTATTGTGAGCACCAGAACTGGACACAGTATTCCAGCAGCACTTGCACTAGTGCCAAATATAGAGGTAAAATAACCTCTCTATTCCTACTTGAAATCCCCTTGGCTATGCATCCCAGGATCATATTAGCCTTTTTGGGCACAGCATTATACTGGGATCTCATGTTCAGCTGATTATCCACCATGACCCCAATTTTTTTTTCAGTCACTGCTTCCCAGGATAGAGTCCCCCAACCGGCAAATATGCCCTACATTCTTTGTTCCTAGAGGTATGCATTTACATTTATAATATGAGAAGCTCTGAAAAGGTAGATTTCCTATTAGCCCAGTTATTTGTCCATGAATTGCAACCAGTCCCTTTAATATTTATTATTACACTGATGAATGTGCTGTGACCCTAATGCCTGTTCTTCTCCCTTTGGAGTTTGGCTTTATAAGGGGTCGATAGGTAGGTAAAAAAGGTTTAAAGCCAGCTTTTTCTAATGTTGATTGCCTAGAGCTAGGAACTGAAATCTGTATTTTTGCATCTAAGTGACCTGATTTTCAGAAGTGCTGGGTATCCACAGAGATTAACCTATGTAAAAAAAATAATAAAAAAAAAAGACACTTGTTTAGGTGTCGAATATGAATTTAGTTGCCTAACTTAAGTAGGGTGACCATACTTCCCATTTTGGCCAGGATAGTCCCTTTTTTAAGGCCTGTCCTGGCTGTCCCAACTTTTTTGACAAAAGTGAGCATTTGTCCTGATTTCTCTTGTCAACTTGAATATTTGGCAAGAGCAAACAGGACAAATCCCCACTTTTGTCAAAAAAATGGAGTGTGGTGTGAAGGAACATGCGGGCAGCAGGGCCGCCCAGAGGATTCAGGGGGCCTGGGGCAAAGCAATTTTGGGGGCCCCTTCCATAAAAAAAAGTTGCAATACTATAGAATACTATATTCTCGTGGGGGCCCCTCTGGGGCCTGGGGCAAATTGCCCCACTTGCCCGCCCCCCCCAGGGGGGTGAGCAGAGATGCCAGCCCCATGCAGGGTGGAAGGCGGGGCTCTGGCAGAGGCAGGAAGGGTTCCAGCACATAGATGGGCCGGCAGGGTTCAAGCGACTAATAACAGGAGAGCAGCCAAGGTGGGGAGGGGCAGCTTCAGGCCAGCGCCATGAGGTGTCCCATTTTTCCTTTGAGGGATATTGTCACCTAAACCCAGTTATAAAAATGTTGGCCTTAACATAAGCTGAAACTCAAATTTTACACAGTGTTTACATCAATATATACATATTTTACATTTCTCTCTACTGATGTGTCATCTAGATTCAATACTCTTTTGTTTTCTTTATCAGATTTCCCAAATACTACACAAAGAGACTATAATATAAAACATGTAGTTTGACTTTCTCCATCTGTGACACCATGTATAGGGACCTGAAGAAGAACTCTGTGTAAGCTTGAAAGCTTGTCTCTCTCACCAGCAGAAGTTGGCCCAGTAAAAGATATTACCTCACCTACCTGGTCTCACAATGGTATAAAGAAAATTAAAATATACTTATTTGATTTTTTATTTGATTTGAAATTTGATTTTCAGCTGCATTACTTTTTTGACTCACTGGGGCTCCTTATGTGTGTAATGTTACAGTGGCCATTACTCAACAAAGTACTTTGTTACTGGGCTCACTTAAAGCATGTGAATGGTCCCTCACATGCTTAAAGTTAGGCAGGTGCTTAAGTACCTTACAGGGCCAGTGTTACAGGACTGGGGACTTGAATTGTATGAGATCATTGGATGCTCTGGTGTTCTATTTAGATTGGAATGTGGTCCCATTTTTTTAAAGAATTTGGTTTCTTCCCCACCCCCCCAATCCTTATAAATGATACTCCGTGCTTTTAATTTGAACATTTTCTGAAACCTTTGATGATAGCAAATAGGATGGTTCTTAAAATTCTCCAAGAAAACAAGCAAACAAATAGAAAGCCAAAATTACCACTCTTCTACATAAATCAGGAGCCTTGCCAAAGAACAATGCTTGGGGGGGGGGGAAGGTGGCAACAATAATAATTATGTTTCCTTTATATGGTACCTTTCTTCCAAAGGATCCCAAAGTGCTTCTTTAATCATTAAAAAGTGACAAAGAGTCCTGTGGCACCTTATAGACTAACAGACGTATTGGAGCATAAGCTTTTGTGGGGAAACACCATCTGACGAAGTGGGTATTCACCCACGAAAGCTTATGCTCCAATACGTCTGTTAGTCTATAAGATGCCACAGGACTCTGTTGCTTTTTACAGATCCAGACTAACAGGGCTATCCCTCTGATCTTTAATCATTGTATTTACAAGAGTTCTCAAATTGTAAGGGCTTTTATGAAAGACTCCTGTAGCAGACTGCATGAAATTCAATTCATCCATAATCAGAAGGAAGAAGGGCTCAGGACTGACCTTGCCAGGATCACACTAGTGGTTCCAGGGGTATTTCAAATCTATTGCTGAAATTACTCAATCGTATCTTCATTGAGAGTATTTCTATAAATGAAAGCAAGCAATTCAGCAATTCACTAGGCCATTCATTGGCTAGAGCCTCATACAACCACTGCAGAGAACAGCACATTTTGGAGAATACATCGGCGTTATATGCAGCTTTGGCATCATTACAGAGTGCCTCAGTCAAGATGAGAGATCACCTTATGGACCTAGGGAATAAGGAAATCAGGAGAATATCTGTTTAGTCCTATTTCTAATGAAGTCTGGAATCCAAAAAAACTTTCCAAAAGTGGCTGCCTCAATAGTTAGAAATAAAAACTAAACAAAGCTTTATTAAGATAAATTTCATTCACTCTGATTATCAGGTAATAGTGAGCCAAAGCTCATTATTATTCAGCATCCTCTGTTTGTTTGTTTGTTTTTTAAATATTTTCAGCCTGCTGCAGAATCATCATGACATTGGAAAGACTTCATACATTCGAGGACTTTCCTAGCATACCAGAAAGGGATGTGGTGTTATCCAGTTCCATAAGAAATGTCATTCCCTGAAATACAAGGAATCTAAAGTAATTACCAGAGATGTTGATAGCCAATAGCACTGATACTTTGGGCCTGCTGCCAATCTCAAGTGTACTGGTTTTACAGAAGTGTACTGTCATCCCATTGACTTCCATAGAATTACTTCTTACAGTAGAACCTCAGAGTTATGAACACTTTGGGAACTCTGAAATGTTCATAATTCTGAACAAAATGTTATGGTTGTTCTTTCAAAAGCTTACAACTGAACAATGATTTAATACAGCTTTGAAACTTTACTATGAAGTAGAAAAATACTGCCTTTAACCATCTTAATTTAAATGAAACAAGCACAGAAACAGTTTCCTTACCTTGTCAAATCTTTTTTTAAAAAGCTTTCCCTTTATTTTTCCCTTTACAGAGTAGTACTGTACTCTATTTGCTTTTTTTTCCCTTTTTTTTCTGTCTTTGCTGCTACCTGATTGCATACTTCCAGTTCCAAAGAAGGTGTATGGTTGACCAGTCAGTTCATAACTCTGGTGTTCATAATTCTGAGGTTGTACTGTATTTAATAATGCCAGATCCTGCACCACTTAACTTAGCAAGAGCATTGCTTTTTACTTCAGTGAGCACATGATCAAACCCACATACTGATTTAAGTGAGATAGGATCAGGTTCTTTGAATCTGTGAAGGAGGCTCTACGATGCAATACTGTTCTCTCAGTTTTACTGACTTTATATTATGGCTTAGGTACCATACAAAAAGTGGCTTACTTTGAGTCAGAGTTTTGAAAGTATTTAGTTGCCTAAAATGAAGATAGGTGCATAGTAGAATTTACAAAATCTAACTCCATAACTTCCATTCAATTTAGGATATGAGTTAGATGCTTAGACTCCCGAAAAGATCCTTTCTGCATCTTTAATCACCAATCTTTTATAATCTAGCCCTTTGCCTCTAACTAGCAAGGCAAAGCATCAAAAATTAAGTAACTATAACCATACTGTAAATGTGTTTACATTTATTATTAATTATTATTATTATTATATTCTATTTGAATTCCAGAGGTGTCTAAGGTTCCCATTGTGATAGGTTCTATACAAATACATAGGAAGTTACAGCCCGTACTTCAAAGAGCTTACAGTCTAATAAGCATCCCTGCAACCATATATGGGAGTAACTTTACACACACAAGAAGTCACAGAATCATAGAAGAGCGGGGCTGGAAGGGATCTCAAGAGTTCATCTAGACCAGTCCCCTGCATTGAAGCAGACCAAGTACACCAAGACCATCCCTGACAGGTTTTTTTCTAGCCTGTTCTTAAAAACTTCTGATGTTTGGGATTATATAACCTCCCTTGGAAGCCTATTCCAGTGCTTAACTGCTCTTAAAGTTAAGAATTTTTTCCTAACATTTAAGATAAATCTCCCTTCCTGCAAATTAACCCATTTTTTTTTCTTGTGCTGCCTTCAGTGGACATGGAGAACAATTGATCACCAGCCTCTTCACAACATCCCTTAATATGTTTGAAGACTGTTATCGGATCCCTCCGCAGTCTTCTTTTCTCAAGACTAAACATGCCCAGTTTTTTAACCTTTCCTCATAGGTCAGGTTATCTAAATCTCTGATAATTTTTATGGCAGTCCTCTGGATTCTCTCCAGTTTGTCCACTTCTTTCTTAAAGCATGGTATCCAAAACTGGACACATTACTCCAACTGAGGCCTTACCAGAGCTAAGTAGAACAGGACAATTACCTCCTGTATATGACACACCTCAACATCTGTTTTTGCAACTGTATCACATTGTTGACTCATATTCAATTTGTGATCCACTATAACCCCCAGATCCTTTTCAGCAGTATTACCACCTAGCCAGTTATTGCCCATTTTGGAATTGTTATATTTGATTTTCCTTCCTAAATGAAATACTTTGCACTTGTCTTTGTTGAATTTCATCTTGTTGATTTCAAACCAATTCTCTACTTTGTCAAGGTCATTTTGAACTCTAATCCTGTCCTCCAAAGTGTTTGCAGCCGCTCCCACTTTGGTGACATCCACAAATTTATAAGCATACTCTCCACCCCATTGTCCAAGTCATTAATGAAAATATAGAAAAATATCAGATCCAGAATAGACCCTGTAGCACCCTACTAGATATGTCCTCCCAGTTTGATAGTGAACCATTCATAACAACTCTGAGCACAGTCTCTCATCCAGTTGTGCACCCACTTTACAGTAATTTAATCTAGATGATATTTTCCTAGTCTGACTGAATGTTCCTCAATGTTCCTGGTCCACTGTGATCGTCACTGTAGAAAACCTTCTGATATATGTTAATGGACACTATTTTATGCCCATTAATATCTTTTCTAATCTCTTGTATTAATCCTTCCAGAAAGGTTGCTTTGACTATCTCCCTTAGTATTGTATTCCAGTCTCCTGTAACTGTAAAATATACTTTTCCCTAATGATAGACTCTCCACCACAGTTTCCTAAGTGGGTAGTTGTGAAAACATTATTTCTCTTATTAGGATAATGTACGATGCATAATCTTACCTCCATTCACCTTCCAATATCCTTTAGAACATCAGACGTAGTGGGAAGTTTTGCTGAAATCATAAATGCTCTGAGTAATCATAGTGCTTTCATCTTCATGTGAAAGGCATACTTAAAAAGAACGTTCTTATTCTATGTTATGAACAACATCATAATTGATTATATTGCTGCTATAGCAGTGTTATCATTCTGACAGAAAAGATTAGAAAGTTTGTCACATGAAATGAACATCTCAGTTATGCCACCAAATGCCATGAGATGATGATCAGACAATAGAGTCCACACTAAAAAGGGAAAATGCCACCTTTTCATCTAGCAGTTGAGTGGGATTGATGAGAGCATTGATTCTATTACAGCATACAACACTGCTGCTATTGATAAACGTTGTGTTTAACTTTTCCATTATAAATTGTGATTTGGGAGTATAACTTTGGGATTTTTAATCACACTGAGAAAAAGCTCAGGATGTTATCCTTATATATTCTAAAAGTAGCTTAAATATGTAAGCTTTGTTTATTT
The DNA here is from genome assembly GCF_013100865.1 of Trachemys scripta elegans. NCBI lineage: Eukaryota > Metazoa > Chordata > Testudines > Emydidae > Trachemys > Trachemys scripta. The sequence continues at coordinate 163,847,405 of NC_048300.1, forward strand.
ATAGTGACAAATATTATTGATTTGCTTCAGATGGAGTCCAAAGGCACTGGAAGGAATTAAATGATATTAAATGAGGATATTGATATAACAGGTATCACAGAAACTTGGTCAAATGATAATAATCAATGTGACATGGTAATATTGCAATACAAAATGTAGAGAAATGATGGAGTAAGTTGTGCTGATGTGGGAGAGGCACTCTATGTGAAGAAAGCAGAGTCAAATATAGTAAAAATCTTAAAAGAATCAAACTGTAACACAGAATCTCTATAGATAGAAATTCCATGCTTGAATAATAAGAGTACAGCAGTAGGAATATATTACCGACCACCTGAGCAGGATGGTAATGGTGATTATTAAATGCTCAGGGAGATTAGAGAGGCTACAAAAACAGAAAACCCAATAAAAATGGGGGATTTCAACTATCCCCATGCTGACTGGGGACATGTCACCTGAGAATAGGATGCAGAGATAAAATTTATAGACACCCTTAATGAGTACTGCTTAGAACCCATAAGGGGAGGGGCAATTCTTAATTTAATCCTAAATAAAGCACAAGATCTAATCCAAGAAGTGAATATAGCTGAACCGCTCTATCATAGGAACCATAGTGTAATTAAATTTAATATCCTTGTATTGGAGAAACAGCAAACAAACCCACAACACTAGAATTTAACTTCAAAAAGGGGAACCACACAAAAATGAGGAAGCTAGTTAAATGGAAATTAAAAGGAACAATCACAAGAGTGAAATGCCTGCAAGCTGCATGGAAACTATTTAAAAATACCATAACAGACACTCAAACTAAAATAGGTATTTAGAGGCAAAATAATCCTTTAAAAATTGGAAGTCAAATCCTACTGAGGAAAATAAAAAGGAACATAAACTTTGGGGGCAAGTCAAGCGTACAAGTATAATTAGGCAAGCTAAAAATATAATTTGAAGAGCAATAAGCAAAGGACACAAAAATTAACAACAATGTTTTTAAGTACATCAGAAGCAGGAAGCCTGCTAAACAGTCAGTAGGGCCACTGGACTATCAAGGAACATTCAAGGAAGACAAAGCAGTTGGGAAGAGGCTGAATGAATTCTTTGCATTGGTCTTCACTGAAGGGGAAATGAGGGAGATGCCCATGCCTGGGCCATCCTTTTTTAGGTGACAAATCTGAGGAGCCGTCCCAAATTGAGGTTGCAGTAGAGGAAGTTTGGGAACAAATTGATAAATTGAACAGTAATAAGTCACCAGGATGAGAAAGTATTCACCCAACCGTTCTGAAGGAACTAAGATATGGAATTGCAGAACTAATAACTTTGTGCTATGTAACCTAACACTTAAATAAGCCTTTGTGCCAGATGAGTGGAGGATAGCTAATGTAACATCCACTTTAAAAAAAAAAAGCATCCAGATGTAATCCTGGCAATTACAGTAAAGTAAGCCTAACTGCAGTACCAGGCAGAATGGTTGAAACTATAGCAAAGAACAAAAACGAGGAGTCAGGTGGCACCTTAAAGACTAACAAATTTATTTGGGCGTAAGCTTTTGTGGGTAAAAAACGCACTTCTTCAAATGCATGGAATGAAAATTACAGCTACAGGTATAAATATATATTGGCACATGAAGAGAAGGGAGATACCTTACAAGTGGAGAACCAATGTTGAAGGCCAATTCAGTCAGGGTGGATGTAGTCCATTCCCAATAATTGATGAGGAGGTGTCAACCAAGTAAGGGAAATTTGCTTTTGTAGCCAGCCACTCCCAGTCCCTATTCAAGCCCAAACTGATGGTGTTAAGTTTGCAAATGAATTGTAGCTCAGCAGTTTCTCTTTGAAGTCTGTTTTTGAAGTTTTTTTGTTGAAGTATGACTACTTTTAAGTCTGTTATTGAGTGTCCAGGGAGATTGAAGTGTTCTCTTACTGGCTTTTGTATGTTACCATTCCTGATGTCTGATTTGTGTCCATTTATCCTTTTACGTAAAGACTGTCCGGTTTGGCCAATGTACATGGCAGAGGGGCATTGCTGACACATGATGGCATATATCACATTAGTAGATGTGCAAGTGAATGAGCCTTTGGCTCCTCATTGTTTTTGTGGCTACAGACTAACACAGCTACCCCCTTGCAAAGAACCGAATTATCAGACACACAGATGAATACGATATGCTGAGAAATTCAACATGGTTTTTGTAAAGGGAAATCTTTCAGCCACACCAATCTATTAGGATTCTTTTAGGGTGTCAACAAGCATGTGGACAAGGTTGATCCAGCTGATATAGTATAGTTGGACTTGCAGAAAGCCTTTCACAAAGTCTCACACCAAAGGCTCTTAAGTAAAATAAGCAGTCATGGGATAAGAGGGAAGATCCTCTCATGGTTTAGTAACTGGTTAAAAGACAGGAAACAAAGGGTAGGAATAAAAGGTCAGTTTTCATGTTGGAGTGAGGTAAATAGTAGGGATCCTCCAAGAATCTGTATTGGGACCAGTGCTGTTCAACATATTCATAAATGATCAGGAAAAAGGGGTAAACAATGAGATAAAAAAAATTGTGATAATACAAAATTTCTCAAGATAGTTAAGTCTAAAGCTGACTGCTAAGAGTTAAAAAGGGCCCTCAATAAATTAAGTGACTGGGCAACAAAATGGCAGATGACATTCAATGCTGATAAATGCAAAGACATGCACATTGTATAGTTGAGATTATGTTTTCCATACAAAATGATGGGGTCTAAATTAATTGTTGATCTTTGAATCATTGTGGATCATTGAATCATTCTCTGAAACCATCTGCTAAATGTGCAACCGCAGCAATAAAAAAAAGCTAACAGAATATTAGGAACCACTAGAAACAGGTTAGATAATAACACAGAAAATGTCATAATGCCAGTATATAAATCCATGATAAGTCCACATCTGGCGTAGTGTGTGCAGGTCTGGTCGTCCCATCTCAAGAAAAGATATATTAGAACTGACAACAAAATGAGAGAAGGGCAACAAAAATGATTAGGGAATATGAGAAGAGAATAAAAAGACTGGGACTGTTCAGCTTAGAAAAGTGACAACTCAGAGGGGACATGATAGCGGTCTATAAAATCATGAATGGTGCGGAGGAAGTGAATAAGAAAGTGTTATTTTCACCTTCACATAACACAAGAACAAGGGGTCATCCAATGAAATTAATAGGCAGAAGATTTTAAACAAACATAAGAAAGTATTTCTTCATACCATCCACATTCAATCTGTGAAACTCATTGCCAGGGGATGTGAAGGCCAAAAATATAACTGGGTTCAAAAAAGAATTAGCTATGTCATGGAGGATAGGTCCATTAATAGCTATTAGCCAAGATGGTCAGAGATTCAATTCCATGCTCTGGGTGTCCCTAGGACTCTGACTGCCAGAAGCTGGATTTGGACAACAGAAGATGGATCACTCAATAATTTCCCTGGTCTGTTCATTTCCTCTGAAGTATCTGGCACTGGCCATTGTTGGAAAACTGCACACTGGGCTACATAGACCATTGGTCTGACCCAGTATGGCCATTCTGCTGTTCTTATGTTGTTATATTAAGGAACAATTCCTATAACTTACACTTTAAAATAGCAAAACAAACAGTCAAAGAAATGTAGGAAAGGAGAAATGGCTACAACAATCAAGCAGAGAGTCGTCATGTAGTAAGTGATCATGTCTTGAAAATACAATATTTTAATATTAAGGACTGTATTATAATGCATGTGTCCAAGGGCACAAATGAGTCAAATTAAACTTGCATGTGCAGCCTGAACTCTGGAATTTCCTAACTTTTGGTTGCTTGACATTGCATCCTTACTATTCTTTTTACATTGTTTCTGCGTGTGTACATATGTACTACACTCTATAGCCATGCATTATAAACGTGCCAGTCCTGACTCCATAATAGAGGTTGTTTTCCATTTTGTAGTTAAAAAAGGGATTCCAAAAAATACAGAGAATCCTCCCCCAAAATTACAGCACTGACTCTTTAGTCACAGAATGAATTTTCTGAAAATTTAGAAGTAAATTTGCTAATTAGTTTATGAGTGAAAATTAATAAAAATTGCAGGGGGCAAATTCTTAGCCAATGTAAATTATCATAGGTCCATCATCTTTATCATTGTCAATCTTTTCTTTCTCTTTAATTATTTTAATAACTGAACACAAACTCTTCTAACTTCCCATATAGTTATCTTATCCACAGGCTATATTTGAAGAAATTAATCTGTAATTCAACTAAGTTCTTAATAGCGCTGGTCGAAATTTTTCCAACTGAATAGTTTCCAATCAGAAAATGCGGATTCCACAGAATCTAAATGGTCCACAGCTTCCCATTTCTGGTTCCCTCCTACCTGGGGAGCCACATGTCTGAGTTCCTGGCTGTTCAAATATCCAGACAATCAGTTCCCAGGCTGCCATCCTGGAAGGCAGGCAAGCGGCTGGGCCATCCAGCTCCCAGACTCCCTAAGTAGCTGGCTCTTCAGCTCCCTGAGCTACCACACTCTCTGGTTACCAAGCACCTCAGCCAGCCAGCTCCCCAGACTGTTGGATGGCTCTAGTTATTATTAATTATTGTTGTATTTAGTTGTTAAGGTTATATATGGTACAGACAATATGAAGGCAACAGATCCAATAACTCTAAAGAAGGCCATTGTAACATCAGAAGTATCTCATCCAATCACCACTTTCTTTCTGCAGCTGATTTTAATATAACAATTCTATTAGATGCTCTGAATTAATGGTATCAAGAAAACTAGACTCATGGATCAAGAGTTTCCACTGGTAGATTAGCTCAAGTGTTGCTTTCCTCTAGGACTTCATAATGGGGAAAATATGAGAATAAAAATCAAAGTGTCTTTAAATATAAATTTAATCTAACTGGGACCACAAAAATTAAAATACCATAATCAAAATGTAGCTTTATTTTATGGTGTCACTGCCAGGTAGAGATAAGGTTGTGTGGTTGCCTTACGTGTACATTTTCATATTTTAAACTTGTTGGGATTTCCTTTAAGGCTTTGCTACAGAGAATAGTTTTGTGAGGTAAACCAGGGTGTGAATCTACCGAGCACTAGTTTGCTGCACAGTAGTGCTCCATGTGAACACTGCAACAGCACACTAGAATATTCATAGTGCACTTTGCCATACTAACATTCCAGCAGCTGGTCAAAGCACACTACTGAATTTTTAGTGTGTAATAGCACTGTCCACAAGATGTTACTGTGCTGCAGGCTAGTATACTGTAGATTCACACACTGGCTTGCTATGCACTAACTTGTCATGTAGGCAAGCCCTTAGTATAACCTTTCTTTGAATTTCCTGAGTTCCTAGTGCTTGGTTTCAGGATAGTTACATCCCTGTAATGCTTTTTGTCCTTAAAAATGATATAGTCTCTACCTTAATTCCATTTTAATGCAGTTTTTTTTACTTGAAATATGTACTACACTGATGTGCATTCATGCCAGTAAACTCACTTGCTAGAATAGTTACAGAAACCGAACACAGCGGGGACATGAACATTGTCAAAGCAAATTAGTTTTTTTTTAAAAATGAATGAATATTAGTGGGAAATTGTTTTCAGTATAATCCAGCTCTAGTTTTGAGCTTGATTAGCTGTGATGAGAATGGGTTTATGTTAGGTTGGTACTTTTCTAATAATACAAGGTGCCATTTTTTAAATTACTGTTTGTGTGGCTACTCTGTCATTAAACCAAAGTCTGATTGGACTAGACTTTGGCCATAAAATACTCCTGAGAGTGATTCTGTAAATTATCATAAGGGTGATATATGTAGCAAGCTGGTACTCATATGCTGAAACAGAATCCAACAGCCGAATCATGGCTTGCTGATTGACTTATTCATTTCATGTGATACAAGAATGTGGTAAACTAATTGGAACTACAGTACTACAATTTTTAATGAATGTCTGCATAATTCTCACTAAGTAAGTAGTACTGTATGCAGAGGTGGGAGTCAGGATCGGTAGATCATTGTCATCTTTCCATACTGGACTTCCATGCAGATATTTATACATCACTGTCTATCTACGTAATATTCTTATATGGCTCCTGTTACCACAGTATTGGAGCACCTCATAGGCATTAATTTGACAACATGTCTATGGATATGTCTACACAGCAGCTGGGAAGTTTAGCATGCTAAAAATAGCCTTGTGGTTGAAGAGGCATTTGTGGTGGTTTGGGCTAGTCACCCAATTATACTGGTAACATCTCAGGTAACTAGCCCAAGCTGCTGCATCACACTGCTATTTTTAGTGTGCTAGCTCAAGCAGAATTAATGAATGTATGTCTACCCCAGTCAGGAATTATACCTTCTAGCTACTTTGTAGACATACCCTATAAGGTAGAGAAATGCTAGTATCCCCATTTTGCAGATGGAAACTGTATCATCCTTCCTTCATTAAGAAAACATTGCAACTTTTCACTAAGATTTTTTTTAAATGGTCATAGAAATGAGCTGAGGACACACTCAACAAAACCAAAACTAGAAGACATCCTTGGAACTAAGAGGTAGAGCTGTGCAAATAACAGATTTTTCCATTCTCTGGCAGTTTGTAGGTTCAGTCTTGTTCAGATAAGTACCTTGAAGTTTAGCTAAACTTTATCCAAACTCTTCTGAACTTCTATGTTCTGTAAAGTTGGGCTGGAAAGTTCATGATAATAAGTTCATTTGTGAGATTTCAGGTGAGATTCCAGTCAAGTCAGAAATACAGTGAGAAAAGCTTCTTTTATGATATTCTGGCCTGTCAATATCCTATATTGGATGGAATATGAAATTGACAAGTATTTTTTAGAGAAAGTCATCACTTTTTTTACATCAAAAATATTTGGTTCAAATTTGAACTCAACCTTTGAGATGATACTCATTTGCTTATCTTAATACCAAACCTTGCAACATTTCAAATGCTCATGAATTTGTTCATTTAAGTATGAAAGTAAAAGTTCAAAGCATTTTGTTGGCTGCTAAGTACTGATTACTAGGTTCATGTATCGTACCACATCCTTCACCTCCTATAAAATCCTCCTTAAAACACTTTTTCCATTAATACTTTCAGTGATGACTATACAAGAAGTCTTCACCACCTCAAGGATGTACTGTCACATGGTGCACTAGTCTATGTTTTATGTTGCACTGTACAAACTTTGAGCAGTAAATAATAAGAAAATGCTATACTGCAAAGGCAAAAGTAGCAGCTATGATATGGCTCCTCTCTTTGGCTGCCCCAGCTCAACAGCACTTCACAGGGGGTGAAAGTCTCTTTTCATGTTAAATATGCCTTAAAAATGAGTCACAAAGCTAAAATGAAATAAATTAACTCTATGGTTATCTGCTGAAGGGGCCCATAAAGCTGTCTGTTTCTTATCTATCCTATATGGAACCCATTGGTGTGTTATCTGAATGCCTGCGTGGTGGTACTCAGTGTTGTTGTAGCTGTGTTGGTCCCAGAATATGAGAGAGACATGGTGGGTGAGGTAATATCTTTTATTGGACCACCAGAGACAAGCGTGGTGGTGTGAGAGGATAGTTAGTAGAGAAATAAAACTAACTTAATTGTTAAAGTACATTTTCCTTCTCTCTCAAGTTCTCTGCCACTTTCTGCTTTAGTGGAGATATCCCAGAATACAATCACATCAGATACTTAAAACAGAGAGAGCTAACCTAAGACCAACATAACTTCGCTAAACAGGTCTTCTTTTTTGAAAAATAAGATGGCTGTGTTTTTCCCCACAACACATACCCTCTGTAACTATGTATTAGGTTCCCTGATCTTGGTGTCAGAGGTAGCCTAAAACAGCTGCCTCCAACTAGCAAGCTTGTGCGCAAAAGGTGGTTTCTCAAGCAAGTGATCCATTTCATAATATTTAATATGCCCTATGCTTCTCTAATTTCCCCTACTAGTTCACATTTGACAAATGAAGGAAACCATTGGCTGCTGTCATACAAAACATCCTGTCTGGGCACTTTAGAGCAGACCTCGGCAAAACTGATTTTTCAGTTCAGTGGCAGTTCTGAAATAAAAGGGGGGGAGGGGAGGGAATATTCCAGGTTGAACCGAATTTGAATTATTTTGTAATTTGATGAATCATAAGTCGTTTTCTGGATGGACCACATTTTGTTCCACCTGCAGTGTTTTGTTCCTGAGCATTTTTACAGGGCTAGATTCACAAAACAGACAGTAGAGGAGGAATCTCCCCCCGCCCCCTTTATAATCTTTGGCTGTTGGTTGTGCACTCACCTAGGATATGGGAGATGCAGATCTGAATCCCTGCTTTAGAGCAAGGATTTGAACCCAGGTCTCTTCTCTGTCTATGTGAGTGTCCTATATTCCAGGTGAGAAACTATTCTAGGGAGGGCTCTTAAGCTCTCTTGTTGAAGTAGTTCCACCTTGTATTAAAATACTCGAATAGTCATTGAGCCTGAGTGAGAGGGAGAGTGCAATTAAAACTATAGCCTGGTGGTTAGAGTACTCAGAGGGGAGAGGGAAGATACACTTTCCGTGCACCAATGAATGACTACGAATTGCCACTATGAATGATAATGGTTAGTCATTGGGTCAAAGAGGGGGAGTGCAGATGTTGCCAGGTGGTTAGGGCACCCACCTGCCATGTGGGAAACTCAATGGTTGAAAGATTAAAATATCCTCTGATCAATATCAAAGCCTCTCAGAAAATAACATCCACTGTTGTGAGATTGCACATAGGCCATACTGCAGCAATGTAAATCAACAGAGATGTAAGCAAGTTATATCCATTTTGCCAGTTGTGTTGGGAGCAGGCGTTAACACACTTTTGAATAGAATATGGAAAGGAAAGTGAAGCTCTTCCAACTGGACACCCTGAATCAAGCCCTTGCAAAGGATGCTGTAGGAGTTGCTGAATTCATTTTCGAACTTCATGGCCTCATATAATTACTGTGGGACAAGACAACAGCAACAAACAAACTTCACATTAATGTGAGGATAAAGCATTGCCATTAGTGTCGTAGTCTCCGCAGTTTTCAAAGTAATTTCTTATAGGATATAAATTCACAAAAGAAAAAAAAATCAGTATTTCAGTCATAAGATTTGTTTCTTAGGAGGTAGCAGTAATTAATCCAGCTCTACCAGAAGTACTATACTAATGAAAATCAATAGAGTCGCTATAAATACAGACTATTAGCTTAAGTGTTGTCTAGTTTTTCTTTGTTACATTTAAAGGTCACTGTACTCCAATGATCCATAATCCATATCAAACTGAAATAACTGGTTTATAAATCCATAATAGTCAGATTTTTAGCTTTCACATCATTTTATGAAAGTATTTTAAAATACATGGTATCCGAGACTAATCCTTGGCATGCTGAGTGCAGTTCTTTTGTGCAATAGATACCAATTATCCATTTCCTGCTTAAGAATTTTGTTGCTTGCCTTCCCAAAAACAGTGTGAAACTATCAATCTTTCTTATGCACATTGCATGAGTGAAACCTGAAATAGCTATCTACGGTAATATCACGGCAAAATGAAACGTCATATTGCCAATTGTTTGAGACAGGGATAGAGCTGCATACAGTATATATGTGAAATATCACATTGCTTTAATAAGAATATCTTTAATTCCACAAAATTAATTTTCATTTCCTGAAATACAGACGTGGTTTCCCTTTGCAGATAAAAGTCACATTGTCTGGTGCAGAGGCAATACCTGGAGAACAGTGGAGAAGACAAGAGAATTGGGTACAGCAGCAGGAGCTGGGAATCACGAGGCATTAGAATGAATAAGCCTGATTACATTTATCTACCCTCAGGATACAGACAGATTGAGGACAGAAAAATCAAGTTGGCTTGATGATGTAAGTCTACTCGACTGTATGCTTTTCTAATTAAGACTGTTTATTTACAGATACACACACACACACACACACACACACACACAAAAAACACGTCTCAGAATAGCTAGATCGCTTGGTAAACAACCCCTCTCACTAATTCTTCTACCCAGCCAGTGCATGGCAAATCTCAAAAGGTGCAGTGGTTTTGTTTAGTTAATGTACCAAGCACTTAGGAAATTTATCCTGACATTCAACTTTCTTGGGTCAACCTCCCTGTTTGCCAGAATCCTGCATGCATGTTTATCTGCAGAGAAATCTGTTCTAAAATACTGGAAAAGATTTCTAAGAGTCTGTTATGTCTGGTAGAATCAAAAGGATAAAGGATTTAGACAGAAGATATAGTGAGGAACAGCAGTTGGCTCTCTATAAAATCCAGAATGGTCCCTGGTCAGAGTGCTCCTGGAGAGCTAACAGGCTAACAGAAGAAGAATCTGCAATAGTGCTAGTAATAAAAGGATTCCAAAATAAGTTAAGGATTCCAGAAAGGAATCATCTGCCTCCTTTGGGGCTATATTGTCATAGTCCCCACTCTCCTGCACATCCCTACTCAGACTGTGACTCAAGGAGTAGAGATTAGAACAGGAGCTACTCAACTGCTACCCCCCACTGCGAGCAAGTGGGAGTGGAGGGTGGGCAAGAAGTGGTTGGAGCCCTAGATCGCCCCCTCCTACTCAGGTAGAGTCGTTCAAGGGGGTGTTCCCTAAAAAGAAGGTGAGGTACAACTCCTCCTCCAGAGCAAGGAAAGATTTGGAATTCTGTGTGTCATAACTCATTCTCTGCTCTGCTCCTGGGACAGTACAGCTACACACTACCCTTTACTCAATGCATGTGGTAACTCCAATATCAAGGCCTTAATATTTTAAGACTTTCTGTTTTACTTCTGCCAAAAAGCATTCTTAACTTGTTTGCATGATTTAATTGTTTCACTGCTTGACAAAACCAAGGTCACTTCATGATGCAATCTTTCATCAATAGCTTTTAATTATAGACACACTTTTTACATACCTTTACAGGACTGATGACTGAGGGAGTTCAAAACATTATATCTAGCTTGGAAAAGACTCCTTTTTTTCATACACCTATTCATTATTTGAAGCCCTTTAGTCAATTTTTAGAAGAACAAGCCAATTTACCACTTATTCTGTAACCCTATATCCTAAATATTAACCTTTAAGTGGAGCTTTTTCAAATACTTTCAGGAAATGCAAGTTTACCTTGGACATAGGCTGTTTCATCATATTAATGAGGTTCTTAAAATCTATTGATTAGTTAGCAGTCTTATCAAGAAAACTGTAGTTTTATAAATATATATGAGGTCATAACTCATTTTAATATTTCTTCCAAATACATTATTTATGGAATTAGAAGCATAGTATGATGTTCACAGAATGTGATTGATACATGAAGGAGAGAGATGCAGAGAAAGAAGACAAGTTAGGGGGTTTTATATATTAAGGTGTGATCTGAAGCTTTGCTGCAGGCACATAAGTAGTTCTGTTGACTTCAACATACATACTACCTTGCTGAATCAAGGCCATAGTCAATAAAGGAATTATGTACAAACGGAGGCACGTTTTTATCAATTTACGGGGATTCATGGACTTATGTGGTATAAAATTGCCTTAAGGGGGCCAGAGAAAGCTGATGGAGAATTCACCCCATTTAACGTAATTCTCAGATAGCAGGAATCTGCTAGAGGTGCCTCTTCTACCTTCTGTGCTAAGTTGCATCTCCTAACCCACATGTGAGGAGAGGGAGGTGGTGGTGGACAAGAACTCCACAAAGTCTGCTTATGTACTGGCATAAGTTAGAGCTGCTCCTTTGCAACTTTAAGTTATGTCAGGGCCAGGTAACTGAGGATTAAGGAACTGTTCAGGTAGGGTGGAAAACTGGCCACAGTATCTGCTTCCTGTGATAGGTCTCTAATTCATATTTGTTACTGACAAACTATTTTACCTGATCTTGGCTAATAAATGTTTGTAATAGTCTGCCTTGTGCATTAGCAATCAATTGTCAGTTATGTGTTAATGAGTCCAACATCTTCACAGAGATATGCTTCCCTCTGAGAATCACATAAATTGTACCATTAGAGTGAGCAACTCTAAATTCCATGCCCTCTTTCAGGGTGAACATACAGATTACAAGCAGGAAACTGACATTGGGGCCTCTTGGATCTGCAGAGGAAGAGGAGAAGGGCAGAAAGAATACTAACTTGTACCTTCCTGCCCTGTCTCTGCTGGCAGAAAGGACCCCTGAGGAGTTTTGAGTTGTCACATTAGTTCCAGGAAGCTGAATGCATGGGGCACTGTTAGAATCATTGTTACCTGCATAAGTCTGTGTACTGATTCTGCTTCCATTCAGGTCACCAACAAAGCTCCCACTGACTCCAGTGGTGCAGGAGCACACCCTTAGACTAAAGCATTACTTTAGATGGCTCTTTACTTTAGAAGCATTTTGCTTGATACTCAAAATGACTGATTCCCAACTCTGTCCCTGTACTGACCAGCCAACCCTCAAATGACACCCCTTTCAAAGTCTATTGGCAGCTTGTAACAGGGCTTGGCTTCTCTCCTTCCTTCATCCTTGCAGAAACTGCATGGCTTGCAGTGTTGTTCCTTCAGTGTATTCTTTTATTTTAAGTTCCCACCACCATGTCCACACCATAGTCATGCAACAGTCTATTTACAGTACCCCTGTGCTTTTTGGGTCTCTCCTCCAGACCTGAGAGAAACAGAGGCCACACTCCCTTAAGGCCTCAATGTAACTGGATTCACCTAGCCTGCTTCAGTCAGCCTTTCCCTCCCTCCCCCTTTGGGGCTTCCTTCCTCTTTATCAGCCTTGGGCCAATGAGCTAATTGACTCCTTATCCCATCCAACTGACCAACTGTCTAATTATCACTGCCAGCTTTCTCAAGGGGAACTAATTAACATTAGAGTGATGGTCCACCTGTTAGCTTCCAGCAGCCTCTCCCTACCACCCCCCACCCTGGCCAAACTACTGAGTGACTGTATCATCTCTGCCTGTGTGGTGGCTGTTCTTTTCGTGGGGGTGAGGGGAGGTGGCATGGAGCCCTCCCTTTATTCCATTCATCACCACCTGCTCCACCACCCTGAACACCACACTGGGCTGGGACTGTTTCCCCTCCTTGGCTCAGCCACTTGCTTTGCGCTGTTACCATATGGGATTCTGATTGCAGCAGCAAGCTGGAACTATTGTTTGCAAGTACACATGGGTGCATGTGCCCCCTTTCCTCCCTGGACTTGCCTTTCCCCGAGCTGTGCAAGGCTGGTGGGCCCCTCCCACCCTCTGTTTGCTCTTCAGCCCATCTGCAGAGGTTAAGCCCCTCTCTCCTTGTTTGTCATTACACACACACACAGAGTTCCCTTGCAAGTTTTGTTAGTTTGCCTGTCCCACCCTGGTCCTTGGGAGTCTGTTTGGTTACCTGTCCCACCCTGGTCCCTGGGCAGGGCCGGCTCCAGGCACCAGCCCACCAAGCATGTGCTTGGGGTGGCACCTGGAGGGGGGCGGCGCGGCGGGGCCCCGGCCGAGGTCGCCGCCCTCCCCCCGGCTCTCTGGTCGGTCAGGGAGAGCGGGGTCCTGGCCGGGCTCACCGCCCTCCCCCCGGCGCTCTGGCCAGTCGGAGAGAGCGGAGAGCCGCAGCGGGCTCTCCGTCCTCCTCCTGGCGCTCCGGCTGGTCGGGGATTGCGGGCCCACAGCCGGGCTCGGTGCCCTCCCCTGCCGCGCTGGGGGAGGGAGGGCGGCGGGTGGCTTTTTTGCCTAGGGCGGCAAAAAAGCCAGAGCCGGCCCTGTCCCTGGGAGTCTGGTTGTGTGCTTTTCCTGCTCCACCTCTGGCCTGTTCTCAGCCCATTTCCCCTGCCCCACCCATCCTGCTTGTTCTGTGTGCCCATGTCCTTCTCTGTGCTTGTGATCCCCTCCATTTTTGTTGTCCCTCCCCATTCTCTGCAACACCTAATGTTGCTGGAGGCCCTTGTGACCTCTCCCTGTTGGTGCCCTCCTCCCCTGCTTGCAGCCTAGCAGGGAGGAGCAGTTAGCTGTCCCCTCTTCCCCATGCCCTTCCCTGCAGTGCTTGCTCTTGCTCCTGTCCCCTTTTCCTGAATGACGGAGGAGACTGCAGGAGGGGGCCCCCTGGTTGATCCTGTTGCCCTCCCCCCCCGCAGCTTGCTCCACCATCCACCCTTGTGGCTACCAGGTCAACTGCTGATGCCGAGTCCTTCACCCTCACCCCCACATGGATAGGGATTCCACCACTGCATGGCTTTCACCTCTACCATCCTCCAGGGAGCCCCCTTAACTGGCAGAAAGGGCCAAGGGAAAAAGAAGGGTACGAGTTCTGCCCAGAAAGCAAAGCCTTCAGTGGCAGGGACCGCCTCCACCCCCCCCCCCGCCCCCCCCCCGCTGCGGCCCTGCCATCAGCCACGGCTCCCCCTCCCCCTGATGTTCCCTCCACCACTACTTGGGGAACCCACGTCTTAGTCCCCCAGAGCATATGCCATCGTAACAGCCTCCAAGATGTATGGGAAAGTTGTCTTCTTCCTGGCATCGTAGGCTGCCACCCAGGAGGTAGGGGAGAAGGGCCTTGTGGTGGGAGTTATCGATGTCCCCCTTGAGCCCCTGGAGGACCAGGGAGTATGGGTGGTTTTCACCTCGATTCCACCCTTTTCTTCCCAGAGCTGCCCTATCATCCTTCTCCACCCTGGGGAAATCTTTATCCATCATCAACCCTTTCCCATTAGGCCTCAAGGCCCCCATCCTATGCCATGCCCTCTCGTTCTGTTGGCAGGTGCAAATCCAGCTGCTGCCAGCAGTGCGTGATAGAGAGGCACTCAAGGGGTCCTTTCTGGTGTGCCATCAGGAAGCCCAGTACCGGGTACACTATGCAAAGCCCCTGCTACACAACCCCCATTTGGTGTGCAGGCAGAGGAGTCCCCCTCGGTGAGCCAGAGATTGGTCCTGGCAGGAGGCACCAGAATCTGACTCCTCCTGAACTACGACCAGGGAGACTGGGTGGATCCCATTGTGCTCGGTTGGCACAAAGGACTCTCCACCCCTTATGCCCCCTGGCACATACTCCAGGAGGTGATGGCAGCCTTACTGCCTACCTTTCAGGCTTTCCTTAAACGGGTCCTGTGGGAGGTGCTCCCTCCTCACCCTGACACTCTGGACCCTGTTATCAGGTCCCTGCCCTGTGAGCCCTCCCCTCCCCAACTCGGCCCTCTTCCCTCATTTCTGAACCGCGCCAAGGAAACATCTGTACACACGCATGCACCATACTTTTCATTTCCTCACCCTCATGTCCCACCCTGACATCAAGTGGCAGAACCTTTTGCTACCTGTGGAGGGTGAGAAACTCTGGTGGGCCAGCATATATTCCACCTTGATCCCATGGCCCACTGGGGATATCAGCTGGTGGCTCCTTCCTGGAGCCATGTGCACGGGCGTATACTTGGCACAGTTCACTCCCCTCCCTTCCCTGACACTGGCCCTTTTGCAGCATCAGGGAGACTCTGATGCATGTCAACCTGGAGTGTGCCAGTTTGCAGCCCCCTTTCCAGCTCCTCCAAAGCCTTCTCTTTAGTTTCTGGCAGCACTTTCCCCTGCACATCCCTATGAACGCACACCCTGTCTGTGCCTCACAAAATCTCTAGACCTCTTTGTCAACCTCCTCCTGGCACTGGCGAAAGTGGCCAGCTCTAAAACTAGGAGGACAACACTGGACTGGGAGGTGCTCTGCAACTGTGGGGCCTATTGGTTCATGCATCTGGGCAGAGTTATTCTGGGCTGCATCAGCTGACTCCCGACACCTTTGAGGAGCAGTGAGCACTGTCCGGGGTTCTCTGTTTGACGTTGCCCTCTGGTTCCCTGCTTATGGCCCTATGACCTCACTCCTGTCCCTGTTTTCTTATCAGTTGCCCCCCAAAATCGTTTGAGCCCCAGGTTTAGTCACTCCACCCCTTAGGCTGGGGAAGGGACCTTCAAACAGGGGTGGGCTTGCGCCCTCCCACTCCCAGAACTCAATAGGTGTTCATCCCCTGCACTCTGTCACACAGCTATGAAGGGAGGTGAAAGAAGTATCCCTCATAGCTATCTTTCTCTCATGGGTTCTCCTGAACCACATTAGTTTAATACATATTGGCTTCCCTTCAAACGCTGCAGAAGGGAGCAGAGGGGTAAAATAACAGAATTCCCAAGTTTAGTGAGCTGTGGGAAAAAATATATAAGGGCCACAGGTTGGGATCCCAATATGCATATATGGATCATGCCCCCGAATCCCTTTGCTACCTCCCTCTGTCCTTCTCTGACTCCTGTTTGCAGGGTGGTTATAACCATGTTGATCCCAGGATATTAGAAAGACAAGGTCGGTGAAAAGAAGAGTGTTTGAAAGAAGAGAGTGAATAGCGAATCAGTTCACTAGAAGAGATGAAACATAAATTAAAAGTTATGACTCCACATATGGCTCTAGGGTGAACATAGATTAAGTTAGTACTGTAGTTACTGAAGTTCATAAAGCTCAAATAAAATGGCACTTAAAGTGTTGTAGGAAATGTTGTTTTAAGGACAAGGCTGGAAAATGCTGAACTCCTCTAAGTCACAGAATTTAGGAGATCTGGGCTTCCTATAAGAATGGTTTATCACAGAGTACTGTAATATTTACTGCCTCTTCCTAATGGAAATTTCAGGCAAATGCTGAGCAAGAGGAAGAAGAAAAAAACATTAGAAAATTTACCTCAAATTTTATTATATATGAGAAAAAACAAGTCGTACCTATAATTATGACTAATAATATAAAAAATATTGATCTTGCGTGAAAAATGGAAATGTCATTAATTATAAAAACATGCTATTGAATTTAGTAGGAATTTAATCAATTAGGTTCTACAGAAATATAAAAAGGTTCTATCAAACTAATTCTAAAAAACACTTCAATTTAATAGAGCATATTGTGCTTTCTTTAGTTTAAAAAAAATCTAAAAGAAAGGATATAATTTTCTTTAAAACCCCTATTGGAAAGTCATCATTTTCTATTACATTTTGTCATGAGGGATATTATTTTTTTTTGCTTTATTGGATGAAGTTATGTCTAAAAAGGCCTTAAATCATACTAACCATAAATTTGATATTTTTTTCTTGATTTAAAGACAGATGGCACAAGTCAAGAGAAAATAGCCCTAAATTAAGTTCCACTTTACTGGAAGCTTCAATGACAACTATTTTATCTTTCCTTGTATTGCTGAGGCTAGATTTGTTTTGGAAATAATAGGTTAAAGATGTTGGTTTATAGAAGGACCAGGCAGACTAGCAACCTCATGGTTCCAACAGCAAATAGTACTTCCTGTTAGGGAAACAGATTCTTTATATTTGTACAGCCTTTCTGGAAGCTGTTGGAATTCAAGTCCAACTTTTGACTTTTTTGGAAATTTTAGAAAGGAATTTAATGTAGGCTGGACATATTTTGGCTATGGCAGCTGCTATGCTGTGCCTGTTGCTTATTATACTAATTGTATTTATCTCATTCTTACCTTGTATTCTCCAATTTGTTTGTGTATCCATTCACCTGTTATTTTTCATCATATGTGCAGATAAGATCTTTGGAACCAGCTCTAATTTTGTTTTAAGTGTGTATTGCTCCTAGCACAGTAGGGACCCCAGTTGTCTGAATGGGCCATTTGCACAATATCTCAGTATAAATACCTAATATTAACTATAATTAATAGTGATTAATCCAGATTTCTCTTTCCTCTTTCAATGATAACTTTGAAAACTCTCCTGCAAACACCATACAGAGTTAACATTTTGAGAACAATGTGTAATGTGACTTTGACAAACTGAATTGCTGTAATTTACAATACAGAACAAGATGATAATGAACAAAGCTTTGGTCTAGACCTTTTGTTTGTGATTTGCATCCCTGCTTGAATAATAATGTCCTAAAAGTTCTGATCTAAGAGGTCACCTTCCACCACCCTCAAAATGAAGAATAATGGCTGGATTGGAAAAAATAATTGTACTGCTTTTATAATGGTCAAAATCTCCCAGCTGTCAGAAAGCCCTTTTTCTGTGGTATGATAGACAATATATATATATATATATATATAAAAATAAAGTATCAGAAAGAAAAGGGTTACACAACAGAAGACATGTAGTTGCTAACCTGCGGGAATATTTTCCAGTGCATATAATAACTCTTTTCTGTTGAGTGTCATGACTCCTATTATAAGACAAATACTTCCCCGAGAAGACCTGTGTTGTCCACTTGAAGAATAATGAAGTTTTGCCACTGCACAACAGATGACGCTTGGAAGCACAATGTAGATAGAGATCAAAAGACACAGAGGCAAGTCTATAACAAATTGAAATCATAAAAGGGGAAAAAAGTTAAAATAATACAATATTCTTATTGAAAAATATTAAAATGTCCCTTTTTAATTGAGAATTTCTAAGTATTGGTTTCAAGATTCTGTTATGGGTAGCAGTTCCTGATAGTAACCTACTTAATGTATAGAACCACAATTTAAGTTTCAGAAAAAAAATCATTGATGGTACATTGTTGATGCTATTGTGTGATGAACCATGTACACAGACGTTTTGGTTTGAAGATCATGGGCTGTAGCTTTATTAAACTAACATGAAAAAGGTTTTATCGAGCACTTTCTCACTGGGTTCATGGGCAGTGCGTAATTCAGGTTAGAGGAGGCTAAGCCTCTCCAAATCTTGCGCTGCCGGAGGCGTGGAGATGTGGCGGATTTGGGCCCCCCTGAAAAATCTCCCCCCACCACAGCCCTGGGGCACAGAGCTTTTTCTGATCTCAGGGCTGCAGGGCATGGAGGAGAGAGAGGGGGGAAGAGGTGGAATAGGGACAAGGCCATGGGTGGAACAGGGGTGGGGCCACAAGGAAAGGGGCGAAATGGGGTGGGGCCAGGGGCACAAGGGGCGGAACAGGGGATGGGCTCCAGGCTCACAGTTGCAGCCAGGTCAGAGAGCTCAGCTCCACTGTGGTCCCAGCTCAGGCTGAGAGCTCGACCCTGGCGGGGGCCGAGCTCTCATTCCCCCCTAGCCTTGGCCGAGGCCATGGGGGTGTGGGGGTCTGAGAGCACTGAGTGGTGGTGGGGGCCTCGGCCAGAAGAGGCAGGGCAGGAGCTAGCCTCCCCAAGGGGAAGCTTCACCCGCCACCCACGAGAGTGTTCATCGTGATTAGATATGGGTACATTTTTTTGTTTGAGACCTTTTTGCACCCAAAAATGCACGTTCGGGCAAACAAAACATTCCATGGGTCAACTTCACCAAATTGTTTCAATCAGGGAAAAAAAGCAGAAGAAAAAAAATAATGCTTAAAAAATATAAAAGCATCAACATTTTGGGAAAAAAACATTTCGACTCTGATTCAAAATGACTTTTTGTTCTGAAATTTAGTTTATTTTGATCAAAACCGCTTAGAACATGTTTTTGAATGTCTCACAGGAGCTTGTTACTGGCATTTGAATTAACTTTGCCTCAGATTCTGAAAACTCCCCATCTGTAGGAGGACTGAAAATCCTTGGAGTACTGTGCAAGGGGTTGAAAAAATGGACACTATCTATTCTGGATCTTGTAATAAAACAATTCTTCCTTTATCTCTTTCATCACAAGATTTTATGACATTTTATATTCTGAGGCTCATAATAAAAACATACCTTTTATCGTTAGATTTTTATTAGCACATACTATCTTTTTACTTTTCAGGCTAGTAATAAAATCACAGCTTGAAACTATATCCTGTTGATTTTGGCCTTTATAACACAAGGTGTTAGGGGGCTTTAAACCATTCTTTTAGCGCACTGCAGATTCTCTGTGGGTGAAATTTACTCTTGTGCAGAGGGCCAGCACAAAGCTTATACCCACTTAAATGGCACTTATGCCCTATTTTAATGACATAGGCCCAGTTTCAGCAAGGCACTTATGCATATACCTGACTTAACCCACAGGAGTAGTTTCAATGAATTCAATGGAACTACTAATGTGCTTGAAGTTAGGCACATGCTTAAGTACTTTACTGAACTGTAGTCTTAAAGGGACTTCACAGGAAGAAAGGGCTTGAACTGGCCCAGGGATGAATTTTTCTTATTATAAATACAAGAAAAAAATATCTCCAGAAATTAGAGTAGAATAAACCTAGAAATGAATGCCTTGGGTTTGTATCTTTCCCACCAGGGAATTATCAATGTATTTCAGAAGTCCATACTATTCCTGACTGCTCGAACCAGCCAACGCTTACAAGAGAGACATTATGCTGATGCTGATTAACAGAGTTCCAAATTATTATATAGGTAAGAAAAAGGAAACCCAAAAACAAACAAAAAGAAAAGATTCTCAAAGTTTACCGCCTCCATATTCCCTCATATTCTGTGTGGTGTAAACATTGAACAAGTCAAAATCTCCAGCCACCACTATTTACCCTCTATATAGTTTTTTCCTTCCAGAAATAGTCCAATAACATTATTTCAGGGGCAAAGTATGGCTAACAGATTATATTTCACTCACAGATCTGTATTTAGGGATAGATGCAATCAAATTACCACCTCTTCTTTGAATTCAGCCATTGACCTAATCGATATTTTAAAATGCTATTCAGCAAAGAAGTTTAATGTGTATTGATGAGAAAAATGTGTAGTTTAATGTGTAGTGAGGTGAGAATCTGGTTAGGAGACATTTCAAATAAAAATAAGTATAATCACACAAGGAAATCATCACTCATCACTAGAAATAGTCTTTCTGGAGATTACTTTGATTACTGTTCGAATAAAATACAGAAATCGAGCAATTCATGATATGCATACCAGTGTATAGTATCAAAGCTCTCTGAGAACATACAGTATCCATGCAAACCATTTGTATACCAAAAACCAAAGCCAATTAATATAACATTATATGGTCAATATAGGGCATAAAGGCTAGAGCAAGGGAGGGAACTGCCACTCTAGGAATGTAGGTTGCTGTTCCTAAGTGCCCATTGTACATCCCACCCAGTGATTAAATATCAATGTTTTATAACATCATTTACAGATTAAAATTCAATTTCTGAATTAGGGATATTTAAATGTTTCTACCTGAACATAACTATGGTGAGAAATATGCCTTAGATGCCACGAAAGCAGTAATATGCATGGGGAGAAAGTTCAGTTGAAGGATCCATATTGGGCCATTTAACAACATGATTAACTGCCAGCAAATGCCAGACCTGGAGAATGTAATGAAAACATTACAAAATAAAGAAAAAAACATAGTGGGGTTTACACTGGACAAAGCAGGTGTGGGGTGTT
This sequence comes from Trachemys scripta elegans, assembly GCF_013100865.1. Classification (NCBI taxonomy): domain Eukaryota; kingdom Metazoa; phylum Chordata; order Testudines; family Emydidae; genus Trachemys; species Trachemys scripta. The sequence goes on from NC_048300.1 coordinate 163,868,614, forward strand.
GCATATATACGCAAGTATGACGTGATGAGCAGAGTAGAGAGCAGACTGTTCCTGAGAACAACCATCAAGCAATGCCTGCCTAGGAGTAAGAGTAAGTCAACAGAAGAAAGCACATACTTCAGGACTTCAAGGCACTTAAATTTGTGCTCTACCTGCATGCTTAAAATTAGAGATGAGCGTAAGCTCCTTAGGCTTGGTCTACACTAAACCCCCAAATCGAACTAAGGTACGCAACTTCAGCTACGTGAATAACGTAGCTGAAGTCGACATACCTTAGTTCGAACTTACCCCCGTCCAGACCCGGCAGGCAGGCTCCCCCGTCGACTCCGCGTACTCCTCGCGGCGAGCAGGATTACCGGAGTCGACGGGGAGCACTTCTGAGTTCGATTTATCGCGTCCAGACTAGACGCGATAAATCGAACCCAGAAGTTCGATTGCCTGCCGCCGAACCAGCGCGGTAAGTATAGACAAGCCCTTACTGAATCATTGCAATTTCAATGGGACATAATTTAGGGGTTTTGAAAGCTATGGAAAACAAGCTGAGAAAAAATGTTATGTGGAATTTTGCTGGAAAATGTTCCAACTCTATTTGTCATTATAAATTGCCACAGGAACTACACGGCAACCATGAACAACTGTTCAGTGCTAAAATCACATAACTATAATATTACAAGGAGTCCATGGCACCTTAAAGACTAACAGATTTATTTGGGCATAAGCTTTCATGGGTAAAAAATCTCACTTCAGATGCATCATACTAATGTGAACAAATGTTACCTGCTTACATTGAATCTCCTGTGCTTCCAAGTTAGTTATGTATTCTTATTAATCCGAGTGATATTAGGGTTCAGTTGGGTTTTCTATGGCAGTAAAGGTATGTTGTGGACTACCACATACAATGTTATTTTAGAAATAGTACTACATCTTTCATCTGCAGAAATCAATAATTTATTCTTTGACAATCACCACTTACACAGAGCCACTTATCACAACAAAGTTGTGTAGTTCAATTACATCTTTATGCAGAGCAATTTAAAGGTTGCAGGAACACGTGCACTAGCCAAGAAAACATTTGTGAAACTAAAACTCATGATGTAATTCCCACCTTGTCCAAATCCAATACCCAGTCAAAACCTGTAAGAATAACAATATGTTCAGGGGGAGGGATAGCTCAGTGGTTTCAGCATTGGCCTGTTAAACCCAGGGTTATGAGTTCAATCCTTGAGATAGGGACTTGGGGGTCTGGGGTAAAATCAGTACTTGGCCCTGCTAGTGAAGCCAGAAGGCTAGACACAATGACTTTTCAGGATCCCTTCCAGGAGAGGGGATATCTCTATTTATTTATTTATTTAAAGGCACAGATTGTTGACAATGTAAATGCTTAACTCACTCTGGTTAAAAACCAAAGCCCAACTACTCAAAGGGTTAAATAAATAAATTCAAACTCTTCTTATTATCAGTTCTATCACATAGCAGGAATTTGTCACAATCCTTATATCACACCATATGGCAAGCCAGTGTTTTTACTGGAGTGACAGATCTGCCAAATTAAATGAAGTATACTCTGAGGCAAAAAAATCATTCCTGTGCAGAGGGCCAGCAAAAGACCTATACATCATTTAACTCCCACTTAAGCCTCAGAATAGTAGTATATTGTGTAAATATGAGCTTATTTCTTGCATATTAAATATCTCTCACTTCTGTTCCTGGGGTATAATTTTTTATTAAATCCTGTTGGATGGTTCAAAAATTGAGCAAAGCTTAGCAATTTTGTTAAAATCTCAAAGGGGATGCTTTTAAATCAGGGAAAGTTAAAGTAAATTGAAAAATGATCTTTTTTTCTGAATTCTGATGACTATGTATATTCTTTTTATGTTATATATTTAATTCTACCAAATCGAACATACTGACAGATATATAATGTAGCAAGATGGCTATTGATAGAGTTATTTAAAAAGTCAATGATGTCATTCAATTTTAAATGCTTGTATGTACATAGGCATAGTAAGGCTGCCTATCCACCTACTTTATTATACTGAATCTGCATTATGTTGCTTGAGCATGTTTTATTGTGTATGATTTACACATCACACCAGAAGTGGGCTAGGTCATTTACAAACATTTTAAAAATTGCTCTTTTATGGAAATTGTTCTTTCATTCTTTATTGTTTGGCTGCTACCTTTAATCTAAAATTGGGACAGAAAATATATGCTTGTTTTTTTCTGTTGGGAAAACATGACAGGGCTGTAGTATCAAGAAAGCTGCAGGATCAAACAGACTCATCACTCCCTGACAGGCTGTGAATGAGAGGCTCCAGGAGGAGGACAGTGAACTTCTGCTCCTACTGCACAATCCTTGGCCATTGAATCTGGCAGGCATCCTTCCTCACACAATCAGGTGTATCATTGCTAGCTTTTACCACTAAAGGCAGCAGCAGCTTTCTGCCTTGAGGCTCTAAATGCATCATTTCAGACAAATAATCCCCATTGTGGAGGTTTATATTAAAAGACCCAGTCTCTCAGAGATAGAAGAATGTTAATGTCCCTTTAATTAAGGACTGTATATGGTGAAAGCAGAATTGTACTGGTTGCTAATATTAATGACAATTTGTTTCTTTGCTGATGGAGTTTATTTCTGAGGCTAGCTTCCCAGAAATGCAGCATCTGGGGCTTGATCTTGCAAGGGAGTGAGTTCATGGGTCTTAGCTGCTCCCACTGACAGGATGAAAGACTTTGGCGCATTTAGCAACTGATAGGAATGCTCAGCTCCTTGCAGGATCAAGTCTATCTCTAACTGTGAGCAAATGACAGACAAAAAGCAATCGTCTCCATATTCTTCAGCTTTTGCCTCTTCCAGAGAGAAATCGGTGCCCCTAGTAGTTTGGTTAAACATGAACCCAAGCTAGACAATGATAAGTACTCCTGTTCAGAAGATGATTTTTCTGTATAACTTTTGTCCTCTACCATACCCAGAGTCTGAATTCATCCTTTAGCTACATTGATATTCTTGTGCTTTATCACAGGAGATCTGAAATAGATTTCTATTGCAGTATATTACTCCCCACTTCTTTACAGAATGGGATTTCAGTCTCTCATTTGTTTTTAACTGTTATTTTTCATTTCTCTCCCATTTAAGTCTTAGGTATAGATTGATACAATTGCTGATACTCTATTACCAATTGGTGGTAGATCTAGCTTGTCCCATAAACTACCATCTGTCTTTGCCTTTTACTTGGTGCTTCTGATGCCAGTTGTACTAGTAACTGGAGACCATAGCTGGTATGATGACTCATATCAATTCTCACTATTTCCAAAGGAACCCTAGAGCCAGTGCAAAAAATATTCTCACGGTACCAAATGTTACTCAGCAGGTCCTCCATAAAAGACAGGCCCCGTACTGACACTTTGGGATTATCAGTGCTGCCACTGGGATATCGAAATCCATCACATAAACTGAGTAAAACTGCAGAAAATCAGAGCCAACAGCTTACTTGATAATGATATGGCTTTAGATGATACCTTCCATGTTAATTGGTTGTATGTACTGATTGTTGCAGGAGCGCTGTGTCTCTGTGTCTGTCTGTCTGAGTATGTGTAAATACTTAATAGATAAAGTGCCAGTAGATGACACTCAAGGATACATAGTTTCTGTATTTTTCAGACCACTAAAACTTCTTGTTGCTGTGATCTGAAAATGGTTTCCATATGTGCCGCTATTTACATAAGCTCTTAACACTAGTAAGATGTTGATATATTTTATAGAAACATGCGGCCTGATTTTTTCTGGTGCAAATCAAGCATAAATCCATTTATCCCACTTCAATGAATTTTAAAATACGGACAGAGGGAGAATCCCATGGTGGGGTGGAGTGGTTTAAATAGTCCATGACTAGGGATCATAGGTGCTATGATAATACAAATAAATAAATAATAATAATGAGTTTGAGCTCATTATTTGACTTGTGTGGAAGACCCATGAGTGAGTTATGCAGGTCATACCAAATGATGCTCAATATAACTTTTATATGACATCACACCATCATGTATGTGTGTGTTCACTATATGTTAGAGAAATACAAATTTGGGGCTGGTTTAGAGAGTTTTTTAAAAATTGCTACTCGTTTTCATAACCTTCTGCCTGTAAATCCAGGTGCTTACCAGGAGATCAACTGTACAAGACTCGGAGGGAGCCATTAAAAACCTCTAGAACAGCCTCCACTGAAATATCTCCATTTTAAGATATGCTATCACGAGGCCTTCCAGGGATAAAAGTGAGGCCTCTGTCCCATTTGGTAGCTGGGAATCTCCCCTACCTATTGCTTAAATCCCCTGTTTCTATCTATGTAGGTCCATGGGATTATGGACTTTAAAGCTGTCACATTTTTATGTATAGTAAAACGGACACTGCTTCTGTGCATAAATGCACACAATTCTATAGGGGAACCATTCTTCCCAATCAAAACAAATCCGAGCTGTTTCAAGTATAATACTGCAGATACCTGTGGATAGGAACAATCTGATTTTCACATTGTGCATATATTGATTTTTGATTGCAGGGATTATGCTGCAGATGAAAAGTACATACTCGTACTGTAAGATGCTTCACTGAAAACTTGTACTCTACAAAATAAAGTGGAAACACCAATTCAGCTCACTCTGAATACAAAAGTAAGGATTCTTAGTAACATCCTCCTTGTTTTAGGAGCATGTAGTTAATGACTTGAGCCAGACATTCTTAGAAGCCCTACCTGATTTGACAAGAGATAAAAAAGGAAATATTGTATAAGAAGCAAAGCACACTGTAGCTCAGCTTTCTCACCTTGTGGCATGAAGTTAAGACACAGCTCCAAGTCTCCTCCCTCTTCTCCACTATTGAAATTGAGCAGAGGATTGAGAGCTGGTGAGTGTCACGGGTTTCCGCAGGCAAGAGAGGTGGCCTGGTGGACTGTGCACAAATGGATGAACCAGGTCTCAGTGTTTTAATGCTGGCTCTGACATTGGCTCCATCTGTGGCCTTGGAGAACTCGTTTAATCTGTCTGTAAAATGTAGAAAGCAATGTTTATTTGTCTACCTCTCAGAGGTGTTGCGAGGATTAATTGGTTAGGGCTAGACTGCAGCAGCAGTTAAGCCACAGCTTTGAACAAAGAGGAAGGTGAGGGACATTTTGTCTCATGCAGGCACAACTGCTTCTAGTGTTCCTCCTTGTGCCAGCGGGCTGAGGAATTTCAGAAGAAGATGGATAACTAGTAGTCCCCTCCCTAAGAAATGCTAGAAGTTAGGTAGGTCAGACAACAGAGCATTAGGGGCAATGAACTGGCCAAGTGCCAGTAACTTCTCTTACTTTCTACCTGTTAGCAGGCAAATAGCATGTGGTAAGTTTTACCTTTTTATGTTTTTGTTAACTAATAATTTTTAAAGTACGTTTTACTATATTTGATATAGACAGACCTAATTTTGATTCTTCAGAAGAAATGCACAATGCCAGAGTTTTCCTTCAAAGACTCAAAATCATCAATGGGATTGATGCACTTAAAGAGAGAGGAAAAAAGATACCTACACTACATAGGTAAATTCAATTTCCTACCCTTCTGCAAAAGTGAGTGATCTAAGGCCTCAATCTGAGCTCATGCATAACTTTATACACTTGAGTAATCCCCCTGAACTATAACTGAGAATATACACATGGATAATTAGGAATACTCGCATGCCCGTAATGGCTTTTTCCAAGTTCTTAGTGTTGATTTTTAACAGTTTCTTCAGTGGAAAAGCAAAGAGGAGGAAGGAGAGCAGGGTACCATTTTCCAGCTGTGCTACTCTTTCTGAGATTGAGAATCAGCAGAATGTTTATACAAATGCAGTGTTTTTTGCATGGTGTCCCAGTACAATTGTGTTCATGTTGGTTCGACATTCCTGATACCTCACTCTTTTATTGCAAATGCAGAAAACAGCCTTGAGTGGAACTGTTGTGATAACCTAATGGAGATTTTGGCTTTGTGGGAAATTTGCGTCAGCCATTATATGTTCTTAAGTTTTCACCTCCTCTAGCAATTACAGTAACACATTCTCTTCCCATGAGCTCCATTTCATATTCTTTAACTTTACATGCAGTGAATGAGATAAATGTAGAAAATTTAGATGATGAATTATCATTAGAATGTCTGCTTCTGGATACAACAGCCTGTACATGTGATATACATATATTTTAGTTTTTAATATCTCTATAGTCAACCTCCTTGATAATGCTACATTTATAACTCTTGATAGCCTTTTCAAAAATTGGTCTGTTGATGGTGGGGAAATGGGCAGGTTTTCATTCGTGCTATTCAACTGTATGACTGATTGCTAATACTGGCATTACACTGTACTTCCACAGTTGTTATTTTGAGGAACAATGGGACAGAGAGATGAGACTTTATTGAGATATAATGTAGAGCACACAGAAAAAAGATGTGTGAAATGTGGAATTACAAGGTTATTAAGGGAGCAGCTGTGGTTGATGAGGCAGTTTCAGCTTTGTTGCTGAAATAGCAGCGACAGCATGTTGTGCAGAAGAAATATATATATCCAGTGTGCCTAGACAGAAATGCCAAACCAACATTTTTTTCCTTTTGTCAAAGTCACGGGGCTAGTTGCACTTGAGTCCCTTCTATTATCATGCTGAGTGAACCCCTTCAGGTGTTATACCTCTTGTCCTTACCTGTCTCAGGATAAACTTTCTCAGTTCTTCCACTCTTACACTGGGACCCAGGTCAATAATCTGCTTGTACAAATGGCTTAATGCCCTACAGGTTCCCACATTTCCTCTAGTCAGGAACTTGTGATATTGACCAACAGATTTCTTAAAACACAGTAGTTTTATTTATAGCTGGAACAAGGCATCAGAGAAAAAGGGTTTTCTAACAACAAACACCCTCAGGCATATTTTGTCTCTCCTTCTCTTATGCTTCACTACAAGCTAAGTTAGATAGGCTTTCCTATTAAATTCAGGAACAGAACTGAGCCAAATCACATTTTCGTACGCAGTCAAGATCCTCCTGTGACCCATCCTCATCAGAATTACCTGTTTTTCTTTTTACCCAGCTTGTCTCTTGAAATTTGGCTTTGTTTTCCTTGGGGTATCTGAGCCCATTTACCATATTGTTCAATCATTTATTTGCTTCAGGGACCAGGTGTGAAGTTTCAGGGTGCCTGAGTCTGTTTTCCCTGGTCTGATGGAGCATTCTGCTGGGCCTATCCAAGAGAATGTCCCCATGATGGCGGCTCTATTGTATCAGAAGTTAGACCCACTCAGTCTTAATGTATTGTAATTAGAGCTGGTCAGGAATTTTTTCATTAAATGTTTTTCACTGTAAAATGTCAATTTGTGAAAAATAGAACTTCCTGTGGAAACATGTCAGTTTCAGCATATTTTTCATTTAGGGAAAATATGGAAAAAAAGTGTCAGAACTAAATGTTTCAGCTTTTTAGTTTGAAACACCTTCTTTTGACATTTGTTATTTTATTTTTTAAAGTAAATAAAAAAGTTAAAATAAAAAATGAAACATTTTGAATTTGTTGAAATGAAATGTTTTGATTGACCATATGCTTTTTTTCTGGATTTTTGGTTCATAAAAAAAAATTGAGGATTTTGGCTTTTCATCCCAATATGGGATGGGAATTATTTTTTGAAATCTCAACATTTTTCAAGGGATGGGAAATCTGTTTCCCAGCCAGCTCTAATTATAATCATTGTCTTGATAGTTGAGTCTCCCCTTTAGGTGAGAGTGATGAAAACTGAGTATATGGGGTTCCCTTTGGATGTGTCTTCATTAAGGGGGAAAAGATGTGTTCTTAACTCATGCTAGTAACATCCCAGTAAAATCCTAGTAAAGGAATGCAGCTTGTAGTTTTCACTAGTAGTTAAGCAAGTTGTGGTAAAGACTATGGGAGAGCCTAGTATTTGTTCATGTTAAACTTCCATCTGCCTTCTCTTTCATTACAATTTTATTATATGTTAGCTATCATGTTTCAGCTAACATGAGTTAAGAATACACCTTTTTTCCTTGAGAAGACAAGGCCTTTTTAGTGTAATATACTATCTTAGAAGTCAAGCACATATATTACATTTTGGGATATAGATCTAATATGTAGTTACTGCAGGCATTTACTGTCATATTTTATCATACCTTTCCCTTCTAGTAAGTGGGGGAGGGGGCAATGTGGTAAAGGAGAATAGTGGGGGCAGAGAAAGCCAATGACCCTAGACCCAACCCATTCCCAAATGCAAATATGCAGTTTCAGGTAAAACTGTAAGTAAGTCCTTGGAAAACCATAAGTATTATTTCCCTGGTCCTTTATCAGCCCTTAATGTAGCCAGCTGTGGAAGCAGCTCACATGTATATGGCTGCAGTCTCAGACAGAAGCCGAGCATTCTACGTTTCTCTCAGAGCGCTCACTGTGAAAGCACATGTCACAGGACTAGTGAGCCAACAAAATGCTACCCCATTCCACCAGAAGAACCCTTCTGGCCAGTTGGGAAATGGGAAGTCACCACAGGAAGAGGAGGTACTTAACAAACAGAGAAAAAACAAAAAAGAAACAGAAAGCAAATAAAATCACACAGACAACAAACAATATGACAAAGAGAATAAAAAATGCTGGGTAAGGAAACGTCACAGAAGAAACAGCAGCAATTGTGCCCAGGCATTGCATCCACCAATTCAACATAAGTGGGCTCCAACAAAAAGGTTAGGAACCACTATGTTAAGGCTACGTGACTTGGCAATCAATCCAGCTTGTCAATTGTGCAATGGACTGAATGGACAAGCTTGACATCAAACTGAATATTCATTGAAGAGAGAACTAGGATACTGCAGGTACATTTGTTAAGGCAGCAGAAAAAGTGCAGAGCCCAAAATCCCAACCTATCTGCTTCTCATATGCAAATTCCCAGACAACATATGAAAACTGAATAGGTGGTTCATTGTTTTCTGTAATAAATTTCAGGACACAGAACCATAATATTAGACTCAACCATTGATGCTATGAAGACATATTCCAATTTTAACATGGCACCACATTTATTTTTTTCCACATACCACATTGTGTGACATCAGCTTTTACATCATTGCTACTCTTTTTAGTTTTTATTCTTTATTTTTATTAGCATCTTAGTGTGACCTATATACAACCACCCACTTGTCACCCCAGTATAAAGCAAATGTGACTGCATAGCAAATTAGTTACCCAAAGTAAAATGTTACTTTTTGTGGCAACAGAGTGAAAGTTTCTGGAATAAGTTGGGGTGGAACAGAGACAGTCCAGAAGATGGGTGAAGATATAGCTGTTGGGTCTGCAAATATCCACATCCACAGGACCTGTAGCACACTTGCTATTGAGATTTTACATTATACAGCAACCATGGAGTGACTATTGAGATTCCCTATGCACAGGTTGTTTACTTGGGATTTTTGCAAGTATCAGAAATTAGGCACATTTTTTCTCACCCCTTCTCCTCCCCTTTCCCCCTCCCCCGGGAGGAAAGAGTAAACTAGATCAGTTTTAGGATATGTGAATCTTCCTTTCTTATAAGGCTAGTGGTTTACTTGCTATGCAACTCTTAGTGTCTAATAGCAGCCGTTAGTTTCTGGCCATACATGTTGGCAAGCAGTTACACCATTTGGAAATTAAAAATACCCAAATATGTTTCAAAGCATTTTCAGAAACTCTGTAAAGGAAAACATTTATTTTTATATTCTGTGAAAAAGCCAGCATTTCTATCTTAAAAACTGTTCAGTTCAGCAAGATACTTAAACCCATGCCCAACTTCAATCATGTGAATAGTTCCATTGACTTCAGACGGCCCAAATGCATAACGTGGATTTAAAAAAAAAATGTCTAGGAGATAGAAAGCAAAGTGTAGGATGAAATGGTTAATTTACATCCCAGGAAAAGGTAAATAACCTCAGAATTAATACTAGGTCTATATTATTTAATATACTTATTAATGCTCTAGATCCCAACCCCTGCTACCTCTCGATTGCAGCCTGACTTACCAACAACATTTAAAGAAGGTGAGCCATAGCTGTGGTTGTGATGCTCAAATGCTATTAATGGCAACAGTGGCTTTAGTTTATTCCATGACCGAGTATTGACAACTATCTGGGGAAGACACTTGCACACACACCTCATCAATATCCAGCTAAATGCAGCTATGAGATTTGTAACTGGCACCCTGGTGTCCACTCCGCTGTGTTGGCTTTCAGTCCTCACAAATATACTTCCTCCAACCATCCATTGAGAGATGGCTACATTGCACAGGTATAAGAAATCTCTCACTAAGCAAAAGCTCCTGCTCCGTGACACCCTTGTCTGCTTACCTTACATCTGCTTTAAGTCCTGCCAACCAATCTTCTGTCATTTAACTTCAACCAAGAAGATACTGAGCAGATGCAATGGGCAGGCTCTAATTTAAACAACAAGAATCTTATACATGATCCCAGTGTCAAACCACCTGGTTTCTTGCTCCTTTGAAGACAGTGGACAACTATCAACTTGTCATAACTATAAAGGGAAGGGTGTAACAGCTGTCCTGTGTACAGTACTATAAAATCCCTCCTGGCCAGAGACTCCAAAATCCTTTGTCCTGTAAAGGGTTAAGAAGCTCAGGTAACCTGGCTGGCATCTGAACTAAAGGACCAATAAGGGGACAAGTTACTTTCAAATCTTGGGGCGGGGAAGGCTTTTGTTTGTGCTCTTTGTTTTGGGTGTTCGTTCGCTCTCGGGACTGAGAGGGACCAGACATCAATCCAGGTTCTCCACATCTTTCTAAACAAGTCTCTCCTATTTCAAACTTGTAAGTAAATAACCAGGCAAGGCATGTTAGTTTTCCTTTGTTTTCTCAACTTGTAAATGTACCTTTTACTAGAGTGTTTATCTTTGTTTGCTGTACTTTGAACCTAAGACTAGAGGGGAGTCCTCTGAGCTCTTTAAGTTTAATTACCCTGTAAAGTTATTTTCCATACTGATTTTACAGAAATGATTTTTACCTTTTTCTTTAATTAAAAACCTTCTTTTTAAGAACCTGATTGATTTTTTTCCTTGTTTTAGATCCAAGGGGGTTGGATCTGTATTCACCAGGAGTTGGTGGGAGAAAGAAGGGGGAATGGTTAATTTCTCCTTGTTTTAAGATCCAAGGGGTTTGCAGCTGTATTCACCAGGGAATTGGTGAAAGGTGTCTCAAGGCTTCCCAGGGAGGGAATCTACTGGGATGGTGGCAGCGAACCAGAGCTAAGCTGGTAGTTAAGCTTAAAAGTTTTCATGCAGGCCCCTACATTTGTACTCTAAAGTTCAAAGTGGGAATACAGCCTTAACACAACTGTATTAGGAAAGATGGGTGCACGCATCTCATGCTAAAATGGAGAGTCAATGATTCACCACAGTGCAAAGGCAGAGACCTCAAGATCATCAAACATATTGTGAACAAGTAACCCATCTTTTCTTTTCCTGGAGGGATAGCAAAGATGCACTCTTCATCTCCTAAAGCCCTTTAATGGATTTCAGACCTTTCTATTAACTTGTAAATGTTGCTATTTCCATACCAAAGAAGAATAATTTCTAGATGGAAGTGGGAGGAGGAAGCAAGAGGTAGCAACATTTGCAGATGTGTGATGCGGTGTCCATCCCATACCAGCTTTGAAAGGGTTAATAAGGCTGAGGAGAGGTCAATTAACTTGAAAGTCTGCACCTGAGGGAGAGCCAAGGATGGAAAGGCTGATTGAAGATGGAAATTCCTGAGAAGGAATGTGCAGAAAGAAAGGAATAAACCCAGGAAGCTGGCAGCAGAAAGTGGCTGCAGGGGAAGTAGTCTTCAGCCACTCCCTGGGAGAAGGGAGGTGTGTTTGAGGCTGTGGAGTTCAGTAGTTTGCAGTTATTCCCAGGGATGAGGGAGGAGTCTGAGCTGGTACACCCAGAAAGTGGGGAGCCAGAAGCTGTAGTAAAAAGTCCAAGGAAAGAACAACTGAGTCCAAGGGAAAGCAGGCCACGGTTGCCAGGTACATGGTTCCTGGACTGGAACCTGAAGTAATGCGTGGGCCTAGGTTCCCCTACCAGCCACTGGGGAAGTGGCACAGACCAGGCAGTGGTGCTCAAACTGCCTAATATGGTTGTCTAGTGGGCCTTTGGTACCCCGGAGGGAAGGACTCTTGTGACCTGCCAGAGGGCTTCAGACCTGTGAAGAGCTTATCCTCAGAGCCCTAGTGGTGCCCTAGTGGTGAGTGGACCCCATGCTGACATAAAGATATTTAGGTTAGTCAAGACCACAGAGGACTGTGAGGAACTTCAGAGAAACCTAAATAATCTAGGTGAATGGGCAACACAATGACAAATGAAATTCAATGTCAATAAATATAAAGTAATGCATACTGGAAGAAAAAGATTTAACTACTTGTATACCTATTAGGGTTCTAAATTAACTGTATCAATTGAAGAAAGGGATCTAGGCATAATTGTACATGGCCCATTGAAGACATCTACTCAATGTGCAGCTCCATTCAAAAAGCATAGATGTTAGCATCCATACAGAATGGGATGGGGAATAATATGAATAATATTATAATGCCTTTATATAACAGCCTCCACTGGAATCTTGTTTGCAGTACTGGTCACTCCACCTCAAAAAGGATTGTGCAGAACAAGAAGGGGGGCTTAGAGAAGATTAAGGACCTAGAAAAACTCTGATAGGAAGAGAGATTGTAAATATTGAGATTGTTTTTCTCAGAAAGGGGATATGATTAAAGTATATAAAATAATGGATGGTACAGAGAAAGCATAGTAGGAACTTCTGTTCTCCCTGTATTTTAAAAAAAAGGAACAAAGGGACAGTCATCGCAACCAATAATATAATAATAAATCATGCCTGGCTCTCATATAGCTTTTTTCATAAGCAGATCTCCAAGTGCATCACAAAGGAGATCAATATCATTATCCCAATTTTACAGATGGTAAACTGAAGCACGGAGAGTGGAGGTGACTTGCCCTATGTCACCCAGTAGGTCAGTGGCACAGCCAAGCTTAAAATCAAGGTCTCCTGAGTGCCAGTTTCATGCTCCAACCATTAGGCAACACTGCCTCCTGTTTCACACACTGTGTAATGAAACTGAGCAATTCATTGGCACAAGAAGACATAATGCTGAGTAAGAGCAAAGTTCAAGAGGGGTGTGGACATTAATATAGATACTAAGAACATACAGAGTTATTATCATTAATGACAAACAATTTTGGAAGAGGTATTAAATCTCATGCTTAAGTTTACCTCTAACAAATGAAGATCAGAATGAGATGTAATGGGGAGGGGGGGCTGGAAGAGATATCCCCACATCTGCCAACTGCATGGTTCTTACATCTACCTTTGAAACAGCTGGTACTGGCCACTGTCAGAGACAAGCTACTGAACTAGATGAACCTTGGGTCTGATCCAATCTGTCAATTCCTATGTTCATACCATGAGACAAGTACCTAAAAGGAGGGATACTGAAAATTACCCAGTCAGGATAATGATGTGGGATTCCTTCCTTTAGTATAAATGGCACATTCTGTACCCTCAGTTTCATTATTCTTTATGTGTAATGTAAATGCTTTTAAATAAGAAAGACGAGGGGAAGCCACATTTGTGTGGACTGGGGGTAATTAAGGGACTCAAATGAGTGATGTCCCTTGAAATAAAGTACGTTTGAGTGTTTATTGGATTGGCCTTGTAAATTGTAGAAGTGAGGATCAATTTTATTCCCCCCCCCCCAAAAAAAGAGTCACAATAGTGACTCAAAGGCAAGTTAGAAAAAGAGCACTACCACTATATTAGTCATTTGATTGAAAACACTGCACATATAAAGAATCCAAAACAGAACAGGCAGATGTCAGCCATAAAGATGCAATATTCATAAAAAAGGCCACATCAACAAAGCAGTAGCAATTTATGGGTCCATCCCACTCCTACAGAAGTCAGTTAGTATTTCCCTGTAGACTTTCGAGAGGAAGATGGTTGGATTCCAACTATCCAGTGTACAGGAAGCAAAAGAATGGTAATTTTTTTATGTCACATACAAAACAGATTTTAATATGTGACCTGTTTGTGGATTAATGTAGAGCTAGAATAAAGAAAAAATCGTTGTGCTTTACCTTGTGATCGTTTTGAAAAAGCACCCAAGTTAATTAAGTATGATGATGAAGATGAAATTTGCATGCACATGAAATAGATCTTGCCAAGAAAAAGGGAACAAACCATTTTTTAAATGCCTAAGCTCTGATGTTGTGAATTTTTAAAATATATTTATTTGAAATTCTCAATATATTGCTATTGCATTAAGGGAACAATAAAAGAGCTCTCTTGTAACTAATTCTTGTGGAAGTTAATAAAATACTATGTAGCCTAGCAGAACAAGTGTCTATAAAACATCTCAAGAGAGGCATGGTCAAATCCTATTCATGCTGTATTTATATAAACTCCTTTCTTTCAATGAATGATTCATTCCTGCTTTTTTTTATAAAGGAAAATAAAATAAAAGCAAAATGTAGCATCTTCTCCAAACCACACTGTGCTAGTTCCTCTGGCCTCCTCTGCTCATCTTGTGCTGCTCCAGTGGTTCAAAGGGCTCAGAGCTTGGCTGCATCTCCCTAGCTCAGAATACCCCTGTCATGAGGGAGTCCTCAGTGGGTAAAGGGTCAGCCTAACTAACTCCTACAACATCCCCAGTTGTAGGTGGAACATTTCAGGGTGGAGTGGGGTGTGTGGTCACAATGAATTGTGCTATGGCAATTCTCAGCAGGTTGATGGAAACCAGCTGGAGCCTGATGCAAATCTGGTTTCCATATAAGGGAGTCATAAACAGCATTCCCATCTCAATTGCATCCAGAGCAAGCTGGGAGCCACTGACAACCCATCGCTTCATATATGGTTTTCTTATACAGCCATGTTAGACAAAGAACCATTCTGCCAGACATATGTGATATATTTAAAAACTCACATAGGACCAAATTAGGCTTTAATGAAACCATTCAGACTACTAACCCTATCCTGAAACCATTGTTTCAGTAGCTCTCAAAGTGACATATTTCAACCCACAAGTTCCCTCCTTTGGGCCCTGGGGGCCACTGCTTTACCTTAAGCAATTTGAACTGGGTAGACTGCCCAATAGAAGGACTCCTTATTTTCCAATATATGCACCAAAAAAGGAAAATACAAAATCTTGGGCATAGCATTTTCATGATGCCAGACTGGTGGGTGATTAAAACTCACACAGGTCTTCCTCCTTCCAGATAAGTCAGGCACATCCTGAATATCTGCAAGAAGGTGGAGTAGCCCAATCAGCCACTCCAGGAAGACACTGTAATCTCAGCCTATTGCAAGGCACTGGGCCTCCTCCACACAAAATCATTTGAAGAACAGACCTACTCTGGAAAAAATTATCATGCAAAACTGGCACTTTCTTCCTCAGCATATCTGCTCTCTGTGTGCCTTTAAAGTCATATCTACTGGCTTTAGTGACAAACATAAATATTCATTGCTTTTTATTCTTCTTAGCCCTGTAGAGCCAAAACAGCTGAGAAAGAGAGAGCTGGATTCTATTCCATCTTTTGCATCATCAACTAAATTGTTTGCTAAAGTTCCAACATGTTCAAGAGCTTTGAAAGCAAAAGAATTACTCAGGTATCACTCAGGGCAGAATTTGGCCTTCAGAAATATTGTAATTGGTGTTCATGTATGATATGGAAAGAATCCAGCCTGTCTCTCAGAGCCCAGGGTGAGTTTGCAAGACTGGCAATTTGAAAAAATGTCTTTTTACTCTTCAATTGAGCACATTTGATATGGAAATCATTAAGACAACAATGATGTAACCTCACGGTGTCATATTAATAGAGTCCCATAAGAGAGCAAAACAATTTGAGTTAAAGAAGAACCTAGAGATTGTTGGGTAGTGTGTATTGAGGGATATCTGTATATACAGAGTGAAGGGGCCCACCTCTAAAACTACCAGTTTCCACTGAAAGCTATGCAAACCAGGAACAAATTTCAATTTCACAATTAATCCCAGTTTCAGAGTGAACATTGTGCACAGCCCTAGCAATTATTGTGTCATTGTCAGACCGATGATCTGGGTAGCAAACATTTGAGATGATTATGTACAGTTAAATGTGATGACAGAAAACTTGTTAGAAGAAGGTAGATTCTGCTAGCAAGTAATTTAATATAAAAGATTACCATTCCCATAAAATGAACTAAATCAACTAGTTGATGTCAGCAGTTTCAGTATATCCATTATTGGCAGTGGCAAGCGTACCTAGAAAATCTGACTCATAGTATGACAGGATTAAACTGGTGAAACCAGTGGGAGACAGACAGACACACACACACACGTGTAGGTACTGTGTGTGATTGAATATGAGGGATTTATACAAATTATCCAATAAGCAGTGATCATTATTCCCACAGTGCCATCTAATGGTAAACTGAGGAATCTACATAAATTAGTTGCAAATTGCAATGGATGTAACAACTATGTATAAGCAATTTGATCCCCTATTAAGATACAAAGAAAACACAAACATAATTAGCCAGATTGCTTTTCTTATTTTTTATAATTTTGTAAATTAATGTGTAGTATTTATTTCAGATTTTTGTACTCTATATAAAAACTGTTGAATGCCATAAAAACCAAATGAATGTGCCATTCCCAATCAAGAAATAAAGCCTTCTGTATTTAACACATCAAAAATCCAATACTGAATATTTCACATAGCATTCAACTGCAGAGCATGTATCTTAATTTTGTAACAATTATGCATGTGTGTTCTCCCTGCTATCTCAAATATATTTGTTATATCTGTGGTCTGAATAATTACTTTGCTAAGTATTTTAAAATTTCCATTGTTCTGTTAATATATGATAAGCATCCTAGATTGGAAAAAATAATTTGATAAATCTGTTTGGGATTTCATGCAGCGTAATAGTGTAGCTGTATCAGATGTATCACTCCAAAGATAAATTTTCCTTCCTATTTGGGAGGCATTGCCTGTAGCTTGCTACTGTGTTCTATACTCCCCCACACACGTATTCACTCAGATATTTTAGTTTTTATTTTAATATACTGAAAAATTCCTACAAACAATGTGTAATTCTACAAATCAGTTTAATGGTAACAGGATTCATCAAACTGCTATAGCTGTTGAAGAGGATACAATTCTGAGGATATATTTGATTTCACAAGTAAAAATGACTGATATTTAAAATAGTTTTAAGCTATTAATACCATGCAGCCCAGCTGGATTAGTCACCAGGCACTGCACTCGAATCTAGCTTCAAAATTAGAAATAATATACTTGTGCTTTCCAAACTAAATAGGTATTAAATACCATGTTATAGGGCTTATTGGAGAAATGTTTTCACTTATGAAGTATTAATGAATAATTCGGAGGCACTTTTTATCCCAGTTGAGTCTTCAAAGCAGATTAGGAGAATACTTTCTTTTACTTGTGCTTAAATATCACTGGAAGAAAGGACAAATTGATGGCATCAGGCACCTGGAACTGTGACCCCTGCCCTTCCTAGAGGATAAAAACGAGCAGATAACATCCGGTACTTCTGATAACGCAGATCATCAATAACTCCTTTGGCAAGGGAAATCCACTGCCCACCTAAAATATGCAATAGCCTGAACAAACTAAAGAAACCATTGCTCTAGGGCAGCATTTCTCAAACACAGGTCTGCGGACCCCTGGGGGTTTGCGAAGGTACTCCAGGGGGTTGTGGACCCTGTTGATCAACTCCTCCCCCTCCCTCTCTCAAGCTCTCCCTCTCCCTCCTAGCACCTCTTGCACACTGGAGAACAGCTGTTCAGTGGCGTACAGGAGACACTGGGAAGGAGGGAGAGGAGCGGGTACAGGGTGTGCTTGGGGGAGGGGGCAGGGAAGAGGAAGGGCAGGGATGGAGTGAGGGCAGGAAGAGCTGGGGCAGGGGTAAGGCCTTGGAGGAAGGGTTGGAATGGGGGCAGGGCCTGCAGCTGAGCAGGGGGCTTGAGGGTCTATGAAAAACATTAAATCAAAATGGGGATCCTCAGGTTGCTAAAGTTTGAGAACTGCTGCTCTAGGCCAATCATTTCCCAAAACACTGCCCAGCATCAAATTCCCATTTTTAAAGCACATTAATTCAGAAGTCAGCACATCCCCCACTCCCCCCAAAAAACACTACAGTTTTCAGTGCCACTTGTTAGCTTCCACAATCTGTGATTCATCTCCGGCAGGCTTCCGACGAGGGCACCATTCGGAGACAACGTTTGTTGTCCTGCTGAATGAACTCTTCTTTTTCCACAGATTGGTAGGGAAGTACTATTCTCATCCTGCTGGTCCTCCCTGTAGCATTTCATACTGTTCATGATCATATACTCCTATCCCACCTCTAAGAAGCTGCAGGGATGAACAGAAATGACTTGGGTCCTTCCTCCCAGACTCAACACAAGGAACTATGACAACTGCTCCTCCACTTCCAACACTCTCACCTGTGGAATCCCACGTGCCTCATTCTTCCCTCTCATCTTATTTTACAGTTGTGTGAGCTGTTGGGATAAGTGGTAAGGTAACTTAGTGTCCGCATTACACAGGGGGCATCCAGCTCCACATATCCTTTATATTAAACATAAACAGCACCATCTCCTAGATTTTTCAGCGCCTAGCCAAAACCAGTACTGGGATGAAGAGTAACTGCCTGAAGCCTAATCTAGGCAAGACTGAGTGATGCTGGTAGAATGGGGGAAGAATTTCAAAATAAAATACTTGTCTCCTCTATAACATCCCCCATTATCGAGGCATTTGCCCTCAAACTGTTGAGTTGGCCAACAGACTTGGGGGTCCTTTTACACTCAAATACAATGGGATGCCAAAATAGCCACCGTGGCAAAAACTGTCTACTAACATTGGTGCCTGTCCAGAAGCATCTCAGCAAAGATCCATGTGTTTCAGGCTTGATCATTGATATTTGTCAAAGGTCAGAATGAAGCCCCTGCTCTACATTAAGTCATAGTAATATTTTACACTTCACTTTGAAAAGGTAGATAGTCTAATTCTGTATTCTTGAAGCTTGTGTGTTTCTTGCTTTTACCTTTACTAGACGTGTGAATCAGTGGTCATATATTCTAGTATCAGTCAGTTTCACCACAATTTATCTTTTAAAACAGGGTATTTGAATGCATATGCAGCAGAGATTGTTGAAAAATGTGCTTCCACCTCCTAGTCATTTTCAGTATGTCTGTAGTGATTATCCAACAGTGTGTCTGCAATGAACCATCTTTTTCACTTTTATTTTCTATTATTAATACTTTGGAAGAAGCTTTGTGTCAGGATTTTTCCCCCCAGATGTCTGCACAGAACCTTCAGTCATCCTTGCACCATTAGGATCTGAGGTTACTTATTGCGGCAGCTTCTCTTTCTCATTCTTGATTATACATATGTACACCCTTTATTCATCTAATGTATCTGTCCAGGCATTTATTATGTGCTCATTACCATACAAGCAGAGCACCTTAAAATTCTAAAAGAAACAAAAGAGATTTTCATTTCATCCTCTTTTCTCCATTGCTGTGTATGTATGTGTATGATTAATGTGTATATATGTATGTTCCTCTGAAATCCCATAATGTCCTTCAACTCTGATAGTTACATAACCCTCAGAAACTCTGTAATCCAAGAATATACAGTCTCCGCTAGATGCTTAAAGTTCTTATGACTTCTGCTACATAGTGGGTGTAGAATTACAGTGGGAGTGGCAGTGACTGCTACACCTAATGTGAGCATTCTAACCCATTGTTTTCAGTTGTTCATAACTTTCTGAACTGTTCATGTTTTGCACTGGAAATTTACAGGCTCAGTCTCTTCCTGCAGGTAATTTATTATCATTATTAGATACTTTATGTTGGTAGAAAGATTGAACATAAGCAGGTGCTCCTCTATCCTGAAATACAAAGAAAGTGAACAAAGATTTTTTTTCCTATATAAAAATATTCTTTCAACCTCTTTAAGAACTGATCTACAGACAAAATGGTTGGATTTTTTATGGAGCAAATAGACTAAACAGACTGCTATGCATCATATCAAGTGGACTTGAGGCAGATGTGAAACTTACAGGGGAGGCTTTTTTTACCATTTGACCTTGTTCAAAGAGGGGCCAGTGATGGCTCCATTCTTTTCCAGAGCAGCAGGGATTTCCAGAAAGGTGCTTCTCAAAGCCTAATATCATCTCCCGAGCAGCAGGGATCTCTACTCCCTTTTTCAAGAATAAGGGCTCTTCAGGGGAGGTTGCAGACAGCCCAGTTCTTCCCTACTGCACAGCACAAGGATTCTTAGAGGAGTTCATTCACACCTGAAGCCTACTGCTCTTCGGAGTGGTCAGGAACTGTCATCCCATGTAGTGGGATGATTGTCTAGCTTTGTTTTCATAAACCTGGTAACACAGATTGACACTTGGCTCTTCATTCTGACCTCCTACTCATTTCCCATTTGTTGTTACTGCTATAGACAGAGCGAGGAGCAAGAGTATTGATATTTAACAACTGTGAAAAACAGAAGTCTAGTTACTTCAGTTCTACCTCAAAAATGGCATTTTCGTACTCAGTAGATCAACCACTTGTCTCTTCTCAGAATCATATCTGCTAACTTTACTGAAACATGTTAAGCTTTTTTTTTTTTTTTTTGTATTTTCAGCCTTGACACTCTGGAAGAATGAACTGGATTATTTTCTAGTTTATGTACCATCAACAGAATTATTAATTAGCTTCCACTGTCCAGGCTACCTATGTGATCCCCTTGAAGGCAATGGGGTTGCATTGGCTTAACAGAAGGCAACATTTGGCCTGCACAATTCGTGGTATATTATTATTGGTGACACTTCACTAATTAGAAAGGAAGCACAGCTTGGATTTCAAATCCTAAAATGACTTCATGGGACTGGCGGTTTGGAACGCCCATATTTCACTTGTAAACTGAGTAAATTTGATGTGGAAATTGTTGTGACAATGAATATGAATAATAAGTATATCTTCTCTAATTACAAATTCTGATCTATGAAAGGTCATGAAATAGTGAGGTAGGACAGAGTGTGGGGGAGAAGGCTAGAGTTCCTGTAGTTTGCCTTTGACCTAAATCAAGCTGACAAATCAAGCTGTTCTTTTCATCTTGTGGTGTTCTTGAGCAAAGGCTCCCAAACTATGTGGTAATTTTAGGAAAGGGATAGACAAGATATATCTACAAGGATCTGAAGCTCAGGCCTTTCACCTCATTTTCATTTGTGACTCAAATCAAATTTGAACCCAGGTCTCTACCTGCACTGACCCACTGTGCCATTAATATTTGACAAAGAGTGTTCTTACTGAATTTCTGAAATTAGAGTCTGATCCTGCTCATTTTAAAATCAATTGTGAAAGTTCCACTTACTCCCATGGGAAAAGGATCCGTATTTAAGTACTTATACAGCCCCCATCACTATAGTATCTGACAATCTCACAATCTTTAATGTATTCATCCTCAGAACACCCCGGTGAGGTAGGGAAGTGCTATTATCCCCATTTTACAGACGGGGACAAAGACAAATAGAGGATAAGTGACTTGCATAAGGCCAGACAGGAAGTTTGGGGTGGAGCAGGGAATTGAATTTAACTCTCGCCACTCCAAACCTGGCATCCAAATTGTTGGCCCATCCTTCCTCTCTGAAACTGGATTGATGTGCCCTGCCTCAGTTTTATCCCTGGACTCATGCCATTACTGAACTACTTAAATTGAACTCACATTAGAAATAAAAATGTTTTTATTAAGAACCTGCTAAAATATGAAAACATGCCACAAGAATAGTTAACATAATTCTTTAACTCTGACCTCCTCTATCAGAATCCCTGTACTATTGTAGACCCAGTATTTCTGAAAATTCTTCTACGTTTTCTTTATTTCATTAAGGTTGAAGATTGTTCTTTTGGAAAGACACTACATTTTGTTTGATAAGTATACCATGATGGTTCATAGTTTGGGTGCAGAAATTTGTATGAAGAAGGCTTGGGGTTTTGAGAATAAAAGTCATGAAATATGCATCGTAGAAAAGAAGGTTTCAAAGTAGTGCAAAATTTGTATGCAAAATCCCCAGCTGAATATTTTAAGAGTCTAAGTCACATCCATAGTAATTCAGAGGGGCGAGATCAGAGAGGGGATATCGCAGATCACAAAGTCTTTTTCAGGTAGACTTTAGGGGGTTTATAAATCAGGAAATTAGTTAGGGAAGTAGATTGGACTGAAGAACTCATGGCTCTAAAGGTGGAGGATTCCTGGAATTACTTCAAGTCAAAGTTGCAGAAACTATCAGAAGTCTGAATCCCAAGAAAGGGGGAAAAATCCATAGGCAGGAGTTGTAGACCAAACTGGATGAGCAAGCATCTCAGAGAGGTGATTAAGAAAAAGCAGAAAGCCTACAAGGAGTGGAAGATGGGAGGTATCAGCAAGGAAAGCTACCTTATTGCGGTTAGAACATGTAGGGATAAAGTGAGAAAGGCCAAAAGCCATGTAGAGTTGGACCTTGCAAAGGGAATTAAAACCAATAGTAAAAGGTTCTATAGAAGTGGGACCGCTAAACACTGAGGATGGAGTGGAGGTTAAGGATAATGAACAATGTAGAGAAAGCATATTTGTTTCTTTCATGACCTTGTTATGTTGGATATGAGCCCTTTTATTTGGGGGGGGGAAATTGCAATTTGAAACTACTTCTCCCAATTAATCAAACACAATCTTGATTGAATACCAGCTAACTCCCTCAAGCTGAATGAAAGCTTTCCCTTCAGAACCTGCTTCTTTTACAGATAAAAAGATTGTATTAATCTGGGTTGAATTGTCCACCTGACTTCTGAGTTTTACCAAGAGCTTGCTGGTTCTGCTGGGGAAAGTGAGTACTAAAACCTGTGAATTAGATCTGTGTCACTCTTGTCTGATGAAAAAGCAGCAAGAACACATCATGGGCATTACTGGAGTTGATTGACTGTGAATACCTCACTGTTAGAGATGCAGTGGGGTGACTCATGCCAGCACACTAGCCCCATTTCTACTTTCTCCTGGCACTTACACTCAAGATGAAACACAGTCAAATCTAATTTTGGAATGAGACACATCCTATTTTTAAAGTCAACTGTAACCAACACAGCCACAGGCCTGGAATTCCTGATGCACCAAAGACCCAGGTAGGTGTCAATGAACCCAAAACACCATACAGTAAATTCAGAGGCTTCACACCTATGCTAATGTGAATATTTATTCCAGATTTTGATTCCTTTACCCATGTTGAATAGTCTAAGTTATACCAGTGGTTTCATTTATTTATTAACTTTTTTAATAACCAGGACCAAATTTCATAATTTTAACTGTGATATATACCATTCAAAGCCTTAAAAAGAACTACTGTGAATCAGAGTAAATTAGGAGAGAAAAGCCTGAATCTGTCCCCACATAATTCTCTCCTGAAAAGGAAAGAGCCCACTTTTCGAGTCCAAATCTCTCCATGTGCAAAATGGGGATAATAAAAACCTACCTCACATGGGGATTAGGAAGCTTGAGTTATTAATATCTGGAAAGGAATCTGAATTCCTCAAGTGCAAGGTGCTATAGATGTGCAAAGTATTACAAATTATTTCATGATTTTACATAGATCCCTCATAACATTTGATAGTCTCAGATTTAAACATTTATTTCCTTCTCCAAAGTAATGGAAAAGGTTGCCAGACAACTAGACACCTTTAACTGAATGTGACCTGAATGAAAGATTTCAGCCTAACTTCCAAACTAATCACTATACCAAGAATGCCCTCGTTAAGGTTAATAATCAACTGCAGTTAATGTCAGATACTGATTTCTTATCTTCCTCTGTTCAATTAGATCACTGCATAGCATTTGACATTGTAAACAGGAATCCTCCTTGATGATGTAAAGGCATAGTTTAGCGCCCTGTAGAACAGCTTGAACTTGGTTCAGTTCCTGTGGCTAAATTTAAATCTGCCTCTTCACAGTAGCACTTTGGCAGGTCACAGGGCTATTTTGGGACCCCCTGCTTTTCATCATCTATATGCTACCTATTTTATTAAAAAGACCTCAGTGTCTGTGCTATGGCGGGGACCCCTGAAAATGGTAATGTGGAGGGGGGGGGAGATTATTGCTTCTTATTATGAAAAAGGTGCCTTTTAATGGTACTTCTTCCTCCTTTTTCTCCTCCTCCCACCTTGCCTTGTTTGTCTGGTCCATCTACCTCTTTCAACTCATAAGAAACATACAGTGCAAGCTCTCAGGATCAGAAACTGTCCTTATACTCTGTGTGTACAGCACCTAGCAAATCTAAACATTGATTTCAATGCAAAATATTAATAATCAATCTGGTGAACCCTCCTGCTCCTAAATCTATTACTTGTATCCTCCAGTAGGGATATATCACTGACCACTCAACCAGGATGGTGATGGTAATTAGAGAGACTATGAAAATAAAAAACTCAGTAATAATGAGAGTTTTCAACTATCACTATATTGACTGGGTACATCACCTCAGGACGGGATGCAGAAATAAAGTTTATTGATACCATAAATGACTGTTTTTTTGAGTAGATAGTCCTGGAACCTACAAGAAAAGAGGCAGTTCTTAATTTAGTCCTAAGTAGAGCACAGGATCTGAGGCGAATATAGCTGAACCACTTGGTAATAGCAACCATAATATAATGCAGTGGAAAACACCAAAGACGCCCACCACAGTAGCATTTAATGTCAGAAAGGGGAATTACACAAAAACCAGGAAGCTAAACAGATGTTCAAAGGTACAATCCCAAAAGTGAAATACCTGTAAGCTGCATAGAAACTTTTTTAAAAAACACCATAATAGAGGCTCAAATTAAATGTATATCCCAAATTAAAAAACATAGTAAGAGGACTAAAAAATTGCGACTGTGGATAAACAACAAAATAAAATAAATGGCTAGAGGCAAAAAAGCAAAATCCTTTAAAAATTGGAAGTTAAATCCTACTGAGAAAAATAGAAAGGAGGTTAAACTCTGTCAAGTCAAATATAAAAATATAATTAGGCAGTCCAAAAAAGAACTTGAAGAGCAACTAGCCAAAGACTCAAAAAGTAACAGCAAAAAAAAAAAAAAAAAGTAAACAAACACATCAGAAGCAGGAAGCCTGCTAAATAATCAGTGGGCCCACTGGATGATTGAGATGCTAAAGGAGCACTCAAAGAAAATAAGGCCATTGCAGAGAAACTAAATGAATTCTTTATCTTTGCATCAGTCTTCACTGTAGAGTATGTGACGTATATTCCCACACCTGAGTTATTCTTTTTAGTTGACAAATCTGAGGAACTGTCCCAAATTGAGGTGTCGGAACAAACTGATAAATTAAACAGTAATAAGTCACCAGGACCAAATAGTATTTACCCGAGTTTTGGAAGAACTAAAATGTGAAATTGCAGAACTACTAACTAGGGTATGAAGAGTCAACATGGCTTTTGTAAAGAAAATCATGCCTCACAATCTATTAGAATTCTTTGAGGGGGTCCACAAACATGTGGACAAGGGTATACTTACACTTTCAGAAAGCCTTTGACAAGGTCCCTCACCAAAGACTCTTAAGCAATGTAAGCAATCATGGGATAAGAGGGAAGGTCTTCTCGTGGATCAGTAACTGGTTAAAAGATAGGAAACAAAAGTTAGGAATGAATGGTCAGTTTTCAGAATGGGGAGAGGTAAATAGTGGTGTCCCTCAGGGGTCTGTACTGGGACCAATGCTGTTCAACATATTAATAAATGATCTGGAAAAAAAAGGTGTAAATAGTGAGGTGGCAAAATTTGCAGATGATACAAAATTACTCAAGATAGTTAAGTCCAAAATAGACTGTAAAGAATTACAAAGGGATTTCTCAAAATTGGATGACTGGGCATATTGGAAAACATAATCGCAACTATACATACAAAATGATGGGGTCTAAATTGTCTGTTACCACTCAAGAAAGAGATTTTGGAGTCACTGTCAATAGTTCTCTGAAAACATCCACTCAATTTGCAGCAGCAGTCAAAAAAGCTAACAGAATGTTAGGAAACATTAAGAAAAGGAAAGATAATAAGACAAAAAATATCATAATGCCTCTATATAAATCCATGGTACGTCCATATCTTGAATACTATGTGCAGATCTGGATATCCCATCTCAAAAAAGATATATTGGAATTGGAAAAGGTACAGAGAAGGGCAACAAAAATGATAAGGGGTATGGAACAGCTTCTGTATGAGGAGAGATTAGAAAGACTGGGACTTTTCAGCTTGGAAAAGAGACAACTATGGCGGGATATGATAGTGGTCTATAAAATCTTGACTAGTGTGCAGAAAGTGAATAAGGAAATGTTATTTACTTCTTCATATAACACAAGAACTAGGGGTTACCTAATGAAATTAATAGGCAACAAGTTTAAAACAAACAAAAGGAAGTATTTCTTCACGCAACACACAGTCAACCTGTGGAACTCTTTGCTGGAGATGATGTGAAGGCCAAGACTATATCAGAGTTCAAAAAAAAAAAAAAAACCTAGATAAGTTCATGGAGGATAAGTATACCAATGGCTATTAGCCAGGATGGGCAGGGATGCCACACCATGCTTCAAGTGTCCATAGCCTCTGTTTGCTAGAAGCTGGGAATGGGCAACAGGGGATGGATCACATGAGGATTACCTGTTCTGTTCATTTCCTCTGAAGCACTTTTCATTCGGCATTGTCAGAAGACAGGATACTGGGCTAGATGGGCCATTGGTCTGACCCAGTATGGCCAGTCTTATGTTATTGTGTTATGTTCTTAATATAGAGAATGAACACTGTTCTAGAAATGTGGTCCTTAAGACAAACACACAAGATGGCACATGAAAAGACTGTCTCTGTTTGACTGAGATGCAGAGCAGGATTTCTATGTATCTGGCTCTCAAAAAAAGTGGCTACAATAGCAACATTTTCTGTTCTATCTTGCATTTGATATCCTAATCCTACTTTGCAGTCATAGTGCTTTCCATCCCGCTTTACAGAAAGAGAAACTGAAGCACAGAGGCATTAGTTGACTTGCCCCATGTCATCCAGGAAATGTGTGGCAAAGTAAGGAATAAAATCCAAATCTTATGGCTCCTAGCTCTGGGCTTTGAGGAGAAAACTATTCTTCATCTGCATGCGTTGATGAGTTGGACAGTCGTGTTACTTATTCCACAGCTAAAGACCAGGTGTTCCTTTTTTGGTGCCTCAGAATTACATAAATTACATAAATTAGCCTGACTTAATGGAAGTTGGTAGTGGTTGTCTATCAAAGTGTCATGGAGCACCCACTTGGATACCCTTAATGAAATGATTAATCTTGTATTTATACTGAAACACATTTGGAACAAATTTTGCAAGCGGGGGGAGAGCGACATTGAATTATGTGATTCTACTGGGAGTCATGAAGGAGTTAGAGGCAGGGAAGTCTAGAATATGTAATTCAACAGCAAACTCTAGGATTTTTCAGACACAGGTGGGTAGAGAGATAGGATGGAGGAATGTTTTCAGAAAATTAAAATACTGAATTGCACCCACAGAATTGTACTTGCCATTGGATATATCCTATCATGTGAATTTATTCAGTTTCATTCTATCTTTCTTTCATAAATGTGAGTTTTATATTGACAATTACCTGTGTCAATAGACATACTTTTTGTGCATGCAGTTTAGGAAAAGAGCTTGAAAATCTAGTTCAGTGTTTTACAATCAAATATGTTTTCTCTCAACTGCATTGTGCCAAACACTCTGGGACAGATTCTCTGTCTCATTCCACTCCCTTTGGAGCATTCATGTGGTGCAAAGGGGGTGGACATTGACCTTAAACCCCTACATGGGGAAACCCCCATAAGGGAATCCTGAGCAGGTGCAGAGCTGACACAGCCTGCCTCTCTGCTCACATCCCCTATTGCAAAGGGTTGAGCTAGACATGGGGAGAGGTGGGTGTGTCTGTAGCTGACCTATGGCCCTTTGAGGATGCTAGCCAGTTAGTGTAAGTTAGAGCAACGAATAGTCCATTGGAACTGACAATCAGGGAGCCATAACCAGCTCCCTGATGCTCCCCCTCTCTGCTGTCCCCAACATAAAGTGGATGCAGCAAAATATCTGGGCCATTAACTTTGAAGAAAGAACTAAATGGGATTATTAACATTCATAGAAAGAAGCAAATGATTCAGTGGACATAGAATAGCAGACAATCTAGATGTCATCAATATGTATATAGTAAAACTTCTGCATCCCAAACCCCAGATACCTGATAATTTTATGCTGAAGGGTAGCTTCAAAGGTCAAAAACTCTTAGAGGAAACACAGCAGGGAATACATTTTTATCCCATAACAAAGAAAAT
Organism: Trachemys scripta elegans; assembly: GCF_013100865.1. Lineage (NCBI taxonomy): Eukaryota > Metazoa > Chordata > Testudines > Emydidae > Trachemys > Trachemys scripta. The sequence goes on from NC_048300.1 coordinate 163,897,059, forward strand.
CTGAAATGTTTTGAAGAACTTTGAATTCAGACATGAGTTAAATAGCCTTAAGGATGAGATGAATGAAGAATAAAGGAATATAATAGGAAACTTCTAAACACATGTATAAAGGGAAAAGAAGCCAAAGCCTAGGTGATAGTAGCTCCTAAAGGAGGCCAAGAGTCCAATGAGATCATTACAGATGATCCAGGCAAAGCAGGGGGGTGAGGGGTGGAATTGATCACAAACTAATATAAGCAGATGAAAAAAATGCCAAGTTCAACACCACAGGAACAATCAAAGAGACAAAATAACTGACAAGTAAGTGCAATAGTTAGCAGCACAAGATAAACTAGGCAAACAGCTAAAGCAAATACTGTCAGAACATATATCTATTGTTAAAATCCCTCTTCTTCATTCCCACAAAATTCCATTCCATAAAGCAAACATTACAGCTACACCAGATACAAAGCAAGGCAGCAGAAGAACCATTATTATTACTTGGTGTATGTGTTGCTGCGCTGTGCCCTTTTTCCTTATGTGTTTTTTTGCGTCCTTTCCTGGAAGCATGAAGACCTTAGTTAGTCTTGCACTACTTCTCTTAATCTCTCACACCCTCACCAGCATTTCTCAGAAGAAAAAAAGGAGTAAACATGGGAAAGAGGGTGGAAAGGGAAGGACCTTAAACAATTACAAAAAGAAGATCCTTTGATATGGGATATTGGGAGATGGATAGCTCTCCATCTTTCTTATTGATAGCTCTCCACTGTGGATAAGAAAGAAAAATTGGAGCAGGGGAATGGATGCTGGGTTTCCCACATCCTAGGGTAGGATCACAAGACTACAGAGTCAGTCTCATGTTTCCTCTTTCTAGGCTAATGACTCTCTCATTATTTATCCACCATCTTTCAGCTTCAATAGGGGAGATTGAAAGAGCCCCACATGAGATTACAGCATTCATTTGAGAGGTAGCAAATCCCTTCTCCCCTTCCTGGTCAAGGCAGGACTTGAACCAGCAGTTTTCCACATCCCAGATGAGTACCCTAACCACTGGGCTAAATGTTATGAGTGAGGTGGAGAGCCTTCTCCCGCTGCCCTGGCTTCTTGCAAAAATGGAGTAGCTGCCTAATGCCAAGACAGAGTTTGCAGCTAAGAATCCTGAGGGAGGGACTTCCCTGCAGCCAAGCTTGCCTCTCTGAGAAAGGGATGGAGCTTTGCACGCACGCTTCTGCTTGGCATCTCCCATTGGCTGCCTTAGGTGAGGCACTGCATTGTATGCTGGCTTTTGAAAATCCCATTCTGAGTCATCTATCTCTCCCCATTCATTGTATAGAGCAGGGGCGGAGAACCTATGGCCCATGGGCTGGATCCGGCCCACTGCTTAATTTCATCCGGCCAGCAGGAAGTCTCCGCACCACAGTCCGGAAGTCCCGAGCCTCAGTGCCCCCTCCAGGCTGGAGACCTGAGCACCAGCTCGCCCCGCTGTGGGTTGCCAGGCTATTAAAAGTCCGGTCAGCTCTGCGCAGCTCCTGGCTGTGACTGGCATATCCCTGTGGCCCCTAGGAACAGGGGTGATCAGGGAAGCTCCATGCACTACTCCTGCCTCCAGCGCCGGCTACGCAGCTTCCATTGGCTGGGAACTGCCGCCAATGGGAGGTCTGGGGGCGGCACATGCAGCGTGCACCCCACAGAGCTGCCTGGCCATGCCTCTGCCTAGGGGCTGGACATGCCGGCCATTTCCAGGAGCAGTTCAGATGCAGGGCAGGCAGGGAGCCTATCTTAGTCCCGCTGCGCCGCCGACCGGGAGCCACCTGAGGTAAGTGCCACCCGGCCAGAGCCCAAACCTCCTGCCCCAGAACCCCCTCCTGCACCCTAACTCCCTCCCAGAGCCCTCACTCCCTCCCACACCCCAACCCTCTGCCCCAGGTCAGAACCCCCTCCCTCACCCAAAATCCCTCAGAGCCTGCACCCCGAACCTCCTTCTGCACTCCAACCCAGCCCTGATCCTGATCCTGCACCCCAAACCCCTCATCCCCAGCCCCACCCCAGAGCTGGCAGCCCCAGCCAGAGCCTTCACTCCCTCCCTCTCCCCAACCCTCTGCCCAAGCCCAGAGCCCCCTCCTGCACCATGAACCCCTCACTTCTGGTCCCACCCCAGAGCCTAGGGGAAGACCTGAGCCTCCGCACCCCAAAATGGGGATGGAGCCATGAGCACCGGCTTGCCCTGCTGTGGGGGGGAAGCCCCAAGCCTCCGCTGTACCCCTCCTCTCCCCGTGGGGCTGTGTGTGGCCCGTGGTTGATTTTTTCTGTGGGTTAATGGCCCCTGATAGAAAAAAGTTTCCCCACCTCTGGTATAGGGAGCCTGATGCCAAACTAAGGCTTTCTGAATAACCCCAGTGATTGTCTATCTACCTAAAATTAGGAGCGGCAACTCTCAATGTCACCATGCTAAATTCCTTTGTGAATCTAGCCCTACATGTGTTGCTCACAGTCCAACAAGCAGACTGAGGTGAAGCAGAGACTTAAATCCAGGTCTCCCAAGTCCTAGGTTAGGGCTCTAACCACCAGCCCTGCCGTATTCTTATAAAGTTAAAAATGGTTATAACGTGTATTGCTGCAACTACGTAAATTGATTAAATAGAATAATGATGTAATTAGCATTTAACAGACCAGAAAATAGTCATTTTAACTGACTTTAAAAACCCTAATTACATCCAGTCCTGCACATCTGATGAATGAAAAGCTCCTGTTGATTTCAGCAGGAGCTACATATACTGCAGTTCCTGATATGTACCACCGACAAAAATTAACACATCAGGATTACTTGCCTAATGTAAAAGAGTCCAGGAACCTTTATAAAGTGCTATTAAAGCACTGATCTCCAGGGTCAGAATCCACATCATTCTGAGGAACAAGCATTTATAAAAGGCACAGGCTGCAGTTCTGAGACCCCTCAGTGGTTGCTGGGAGGCAGAGGAAAAGAAAGTAATGAAAAGCACCATCTTGAGTAATGCTAAACATCCATAGATTCTAGTACTGGAAGGGACCTCGAGAGGTCATTTAGTCCAGTCCCCTGCCCTCATGGCAGGACCAAATATTGTCTAGACCATCCCTGATAGACATTTATCTAACCTACTCTTAAATATCTCCAGAGATGGAGATTCCACAACTTCCGTAGGCAGTTTATTCCAGTGTTTAACCACCCTGACAATTAGGAACTTTTTCCTAATGTCCAACCTAAACCTCCCTTGCTGCAATTTAAGCCCATTGCTTCTTGTTCTATCCTTAGAGGCTAAAATGAACAAGTTTTCTCCCTCCTCCTTATGACAATCTTTTAGATACCTGAAAACTGCTATCATGTCCCCTCTCAGTCTTCTCTTTTCCAAAATAAACAAACCCAATTCTTTCAGCCTTCCTTCATAGGTTATGTTCTCTAGACCTTTAATCATTCTTGTTGTTCTTCACTGGACCCTCTCCAATTTCTCCACAACTTTCTTGAAATGCGGTGCCCAGAACTGGACACAATACTCCAGTTGAGGCCTAACCGGCGCAGAGTAGAGCGGAAGAATGACTTCTCGTGTCTTGCTCACAACACACCTGTTAATGCATCCCTGAATCATGTTTGCTCTTTTTGCAACAGCATCACACTGTTGACTCATATTTAGCTTGTGGTCCACTATAACCCCTAGGTCCCTTTCTGCCGTACTCCTTCCTAGACAGTCTCTTCCCATTCTGTATGTGTGAAACTGATTGTTCCTTCCTAAGTGGAGCACTTTGCATTTGTCTTTATTAAACTTCATCCTGTTTACCTTGGACCGTTTCTCCAATTTGTCCAGATCATTTTGAATTATGACCCTATCCTCCAAAGCAGTTGCAATCCCTCCTAGTTTGGTATCTTCTGCAAACTTAATATGCGTACTTTATATGCCAATATCTAAGTCGTTGATGACGATATTGAACAGAGCCATTCCAAAAACAGACCCCTGCGGAACCCCACTTAATATACCTTTCCAGCAGGTATGGGAACCATTAATAACTATTCTCTGAGTACAGTTATCCATCCAGTTATGTACCCACCTTATAATAGCTTCATCTAAGTTGTATTTGCCTAGTTTATTAATAAGGATATCATTTGAGACCATATCAAATGCCTTACTAAAGTCTAGGTATACCATATCCACCACTTCTCCCTTATCCACAAGACTTGTTATCCTATCAAAGAAAGCTATCCGATTGGTTTGACATGATTTGTTCTTTACAAATCCATGCTGGCTATTCCCTATCACCTTACCACCTTCCAAGTGTTTGCAGATGATTTCCTTAATTACTTGCTCCATTATCTTCCCTGGCACAGAAGTTAAACTAACTGGTCTGTAGTTTCCTGGGTTGTTTTTATTTCCCTTTTTATAGATAGAGTCATCCAAAAACTTAAAGTCTTGATGGAAAATTCTCACTTGTGAGAATGAAGCTGTCACTGACGAGGATGAATCATGATCCGAGATGGATTGAAGTACCAAAGACCCACTCCTGAAAGCCATGACCTGTGTGTGTAATCCTTATTCAGGGAACAATTATATTTTCCCCAAGAATTCCCCTTTGGGTGTCTTCATTATTATTTCCCTGTCATTGGAGTTTTTAAAAAACAGATTAGACAAACATCTGTCAGAGATGGTCTAAGTATACTTTGTTCTGCCTCATAACAGAGGATGAAGTCGAATGACTTCTTGAGGTCACTTCCAGCCCTATATTTCTATGAGTCTGTGATGTCCACCATGTTAACAACTAGCTTTCAGTTTATTACTGACATTAACCTCTGTTTGAGATGATATTGTCAGAATGTCAGAGGTGGCAGAAGCACCCTTGAATAGAGGGACAGAGGGGGGAAAAGGGAAGCAATAACCCTGATTCATAACTTCTCCCCAGTTGGACCCCAGGTGCTGTGGCAGCAACTCCAACCTCTCCAGGTCCTGCTCTTGGCCCCATTCCCTCCCCCTGCACATGACAGAGGCGTGCCCTTCCCACTACTGTGGGGGGAGGACTGGCTAGAATCTGATGGGCTCTCAGTTCCCAAACAGTCAGCCAATGGGGAGGTAGTAACTGGATCTGGGTGGCCTGGGGCGGAGTCAGAATGGAAGAGGAGTCGAGCAAGGGTGGATATGTAGATCAGCCCCCCCAATATTTCCATTGCACGCTGGTTCTGCTGCCCCTGAAGAACACCGTATCTCTGAAGAGACTTTTACCCCAGAAGTACTACTAACAAAAGCACATTATGGTTACTCTTTTACTAAATATTACATTATTTACATTTTTAAATTACTAGTTTAAAAAACATTACTCAGACCTTGCTCCTGCAAGCTACTTCATCTGGATCGAGCCCTGCACCTGTGTGGGGCTCCAGGTTTCTGAGAAATGTGGCAATACTTAGTCAGTCCTACCGCAGAACATGTACACACTTCACAGTAATTATTGCTGTCTTGTAATGGCTTTACAACTAGCTTAGTTTAAATAAAGTGCACAGTGTTTGCACATAGAAAGTTTCTTGCCATTTGAGAGATATTACCAGTGCTCTCAGTATTCCTCAATTTAAATTAAGAGAACATCACTGAAAGTGGTAGCATCATTCAAAGCAGAAGAAATTTCTATAGTGTGCCCACTGTGCTTTCTTTTAAGGAAAGCAATCAGTCATTTAAATGACTAAAAATGGGAATCAACAGTCAAAGAACGGCCAGTGTAGAAATGATACCAAGCTGGGAGGAACTACGAGCATCAACTGGAACAGAGAAGTACATTAATACAAAGGGACCTAGAAAGATTAGAAACATAGGTGTGACATAAAAGGAGATTCATTTGGAAAAGCTAAATAGTAGTACAGGGAGTTCTCGGACTTATGACACCCGACTTAAGCCGTATGCCACTTACGACGCTTTTCAACTGACTGCTCGTTTCGCCCCTATGATCCTTGTTTTGCCCTTACGACACTCAATTTGCATTAGGTTCACTTGAAATCACTTCCTGATTATGTTATACTGGTATGGAGTTGGAAGGGGTCACTTCTGATTGGCTTCAAGGTAGCAGGATAGCTTGTTGCGGGGTAGGGTTGCCACTTGTTTTTGATTGGCTGAGCCTGGGGCCGGGAGCCAATCAGAAAGTTTGAACAGTGATTGGCTGAGACTCAGTGTGTGTGCCATTCTCCCTAGCTTTCTGAGCCTGTGGTGCTGGCATTCTGAGCAGCATATGCAAGTTTATATGTTTATTTGAATGCTGTTTTCAAAATACAGTGTACAGTAAATACACTGATGTTGCAACATTAGTCATCAATAATTCATTTAGTACAAAAATCTAGGTTATTGTGGTGAAATTATTGATTTCTATAGGGAAAGCGGTTTCGACTTGCAATGCAATTCTGAGGAACGAATTGTGTCGGAAGTCCAAAGACTCCCTGTAATGTGACATTCAGCGACTCAATGTGGTTAGAGTAACGAAAGTGTAACACCACCAACTGGATCAATTGTGAGGATTGAACCCAAATCATCTGGACCTAAAAGAACATCCTTCTACCATATCAGCTAAAGGACTCTTCAAGAGTGGCAGTAGATGCTTAAATGATTTAGCCTCTAGAGAGGGACAATAAGCCACAATGTGTTAAGAATACTGAAAGAAACCTAAGGATTATCCTGAAGAGCACATTAGAAAGTATTTTGTCTTGAAAATATATAATGTAACTGCCTAAAAGGCCAAAGCAATTCTGACCTGCATAAGCAAAAGTATGTAGGAGGAGGGAGATGATAGTTTTCTCTGCACTGCTCAAGTGAAACCACCTCTGGAGTACAGCATTGCATTGAGTCCTGGGCAACACATTCTGGAAATATATTGAGAAGCCGGATGCAGTTCAGGGATAAACAACAAAAATTATCATGGGGGATAGAGGGATTGACTTTTAAGGAAAGATTAAGAAAGCTAAATATGTATACCTTGGCTAAGCAACAGTGAGTGGGAAAAGGTAGATGAAACAATCTGAAAGTATTTGATGGATTTAAACACAAAGGATAGAGAGGAATTAAGTAGTCTGTTATATTGGGTATACATAATAGGAATGGGATGAAATTAAGGCAGAGAAAATCTACATTGTCAAGAAAACATTATGATAGTGAGGTGTCTGAAGCTGTGGAAATCTCCAAAGGGAAGTGATGGAAAACCAGTGGCTAGGTATTTGATGAATTATACTTCTAAAAAAACAAACTAACAAAAAATGGTATGGAAGGGAAACAATCCTGTATTATCAGAGAGGTGGATGAGTACCTTTTCCTTTTCTAACTTCTGATTCTATGAACTATAATAAATGAAAACATACCTAACCTAAATGCTTTTATAAGTGAGCATGGGTCTATCAATCCAACGTTTACAATAATATTTTATTATTTCTACTTTTTGATGTGTTTCTGTAGGAGAAACAATCATTGTCTGCTAAATGTTACCTTACTATTTTTGTCAAGCTAAGCTCTTTTGTATTTTAGTTTTGAGCTGATTGTTGTCACTAGAAAGAGAGTAAAGCAAAGACAAATAGAGAACCCCCGGGCATGTTATGAGGTTTTCTAGTGCATTTCTGTTTTCATTCATGACAATTTTTACAGAGATAGAACAATATTAAAACATCCGACTCATATGGTTGCTCATAGATCTCTCCCTGATATGCAGCTTACCCATGGATATGCTGAAATCCAGGAACCTTCTGCCATCCTATTATATCACTGTAAGCAGTGTGGTTGCTTCTGAAAAGTGATGTTTCATTATCCAGAGTCACCTAGCAAGGGTTGGCTGATGTGCTAGTGATATTACACAGAAAGTCACACACATGCGCGCGCACACACATAAAGTAGGAAGTTCTGAGTTGTTATTACTGTTCTTCCTTGAGTAATGCAGCTCGGCTTGGCAGTGCATAGCACTCCTATGTGGAAAAGTTCTCTGAAATTTAATGGAAATGAAACCATAGAAAAGTCATAGTCAAATCTTCAACTGGTGTAAATCAACACAGTTCCATTGTAATTAATTGAGCTATGCTGATTTACACCGAGATGTGACTCAGGATATCATTCTCTATTCAATTATTTCTAAAGAGGGAATATAATTTTTTTTAATTACGTTATATAGTACTTTTCCAGAAGGGTATTGTGTGCACTGTAGATGTTTGTAGCTTTATAGGTATCTGCATTTCATAAATCACATTCAGTTCATTTCTGAAATGTGTAATCAACTTTTTCCTACTTGAGATACCTAATAAAACAAGTGTATTTAGTTGTAAATTACTAGAAGGTTGAACACAATGAGAAACAGACCGTGGAGGTACCAGTGTAATAATGTAGTCTTGGCATTTTCCATACTGTCATAACAAAACCCACATATTTAATAAGATATCTATGTTACTAATTTTGTTGCTTGTGTTTGTTTTGTATATCTAAGTACATATTTCAGTATCTTCATAGTCATTTTATACACACCACCACGTTTGGATGGAGTCCTACCAGTTCAGGCTTTGTTACAGACATCTAAATCATGATCTAAGCAGGGTCTAATCTGTTAGTATTTAAACAGGAAACCACCAAGAATAACAGGTTATATGGAAAGATTATTGGTGGTACAACAGCTGATGTTGTTCCTTCTGAGTCGGTACTGACACTGCCCCAGCAAGACTTCAGAAGGTAGGTGATGACAGAAAAGTTATCTTTCCAGTGAGACAGAAAAATCAAGATCTTTACCCTCTATTATGACTGGAGATCCTATGGAACTTTTCTTAATAGTAGAGGAGTTAATCTGGATACCCTAGCCAAATTTCAATTTGATGAATTACAGTCTGTCTACTTGAAATTCCCTTAGTGGTTTCAGTGGAGATATGTTCTTCATTTCCACAAAGCATAGTATTCTTGCTGTGTTTCAGTGGTCGGTGAGTGATCGTTATGTATGCCATATATAAGTTTACTGGATATGTAGAACCCCACCATCACTGCTCATTTCAGCAGCAGTGCTATGAAGACCAGTTCTGCCTCCAGAATTCAGATTGGTTAGGTGGTCATAGAGAGGAGGTGCTGAAAACTCCACTACCCTCTCCCCCAAAACCCTGGTTGGCAGTAGAGCTTGTAGAAAATCCCACCACAAATTCTTGGTGCCAGTGTTTCTCCCATTGGATGATGGGAATGCCACGGGAGAATAGACAATATGGTCTGCAGAAAGAGACACATGCTGCTGCTGCACGGACACAATAGGCCCAGAAACTCAGCTCCGGGCTTGGATACAGGCCTGGGGAGCAGCCTGAGTCACTATGAGCCTGAGTCACTATGAGCTTGAACTGAACTGCATGCAAGAATTGGCCACTGCTCAAAAGGAAATAGGGGCTAAAGGACAGAGACTGAAGGGGCAGATCGAATGGTTAAGTTTGTTAAGCATCTTGGATTTCACGATAGTTGCACTAACCGTTCCTTTCAATGGCACTATGGTTCTACCCATGCTGATGAAGACATTTGAATTAATTTCTGCTGAAGCGATTCTTAGATGGATTCCTGCCTCCTCAAAGGAGGACTTTCCGGTCCAAGGCAAGGTGTAAGCATTTGGAACAATCTATCTCTAAGCAGGGAGCTCCTCCTACAGGGATAGCCTTCAAGATGAAATACATAACAAATTATGGGCCAGACTATGAACTCTGATACTTGTGAACCATTCTGTCCATTTCCTACTGGTGAAGGATTTATCCCTACACTTAGAGCCTGAAGTACTCCTTTTTGTCTAGTCTAATTGTTAATTGGCTTTAGGGAGTTGGATTCCAGTACTACTCTTGGACCAGTGAGTAATTATTACATCTCCACACCCATGTATTCTTATCCAGTATTCAAGTGCACATTTGCATGCCTGCATACCCAAATATTTAGTATGAAAAAATGAAATAACCTTTTAATTAAAATCCCATGAAAACACATAGTATTATTGGTTATTTGCATTACTGTAGCGCTTCTTGAGAGCTGGTGGCCAACTACCTTACAAGCTGTAAAAAGAAAAAAAAATCATCCCAGTTGCAACATGCTTACACTAAGGATATCTCAAATACATAATTCTTATTTTTGCTTTAAACATTAGAGATGAGATCCCTTAATGGGAAATTCCTAACATTATTCTGATTTCTCTCTTTTTTTTTTTTTAGCCATATTAATAAACTTAGCCCTCAGGGTACATAGTTAACTAGAACCAACTATCAGCCTTGAAAGGCAACAACTTTCAGATAGAACATTACAAACTACTCTTTTGGCAAAGGCTATTGTCTAGCCAGAGACCAGACTAATTCAATTACTAAAAAAATCAGTGGCATGTGTAAACTTATGTTTTATCAATTAACACTGAAAATATTTTAAGATTACTTTACAATTTGCTTCAGGCTTTTTTCTTTAGCTCAGAAACAATTCTGCATTAATTAGTTTTTATCAAAGCTTCTCCATTTTAGACATACAGACCCAAAAGGATCCAATCCAACAAGGCGCTTAGCATCTCCAGCTCCCGTAGAAATCAATGGCAATTGAGGCTACAGGCACTAAGATAGCAAGATCATTGTTTTCTCATTTACAGGCTAAATATATTGCAAACCCATTCATTCTCTCCTCTACAAAGTACAGTTTGTAATGTAAAATTTGATTAAACTCTAATTAATTTTAGACACAGTCTGTAACTTAACCCCCACAGAAATGCTAAATAGTTATTCTTTGTCCCAATTTTTTTGGAGGGAGAGGAGTGGACAAAAGCATGGAAAGTGTAATATTTCTTTTGGGATTTTATTTTGGTGATATCCATTCGAGTTAAACATTTTCAATTTCACTCTGTCTTCCTCTGCTCACCCCACTACCATGCACAATTTCTTCTACACCTACCTGTCTAAAGTGCATCCCCCAGAGGAGATGACATTTTTATCTCTGGAAAATATAAATTAATTCCTAGAATCTTAAACCTTTCCCTTCCGGACTCTGCCTTCCCAAATTACTGCTCTCTTCTCAACAGCTGTGAAACTGGGTTAGCCAATGCATTAACCTTTTTCTTATTGTAAAGATTCTTAACTTTTATTAGCACTACTGGGAGGATGAACTGATTGAATTTCAGTTGTATTTTGTTTCCGTTACTAGCTTAAGTTCATTGACTGTCAAGGCTTTAAAAATCTCTTCAACTGTGGCATTATTTAAAATCCTAAATTAGAAAGGAAAGGAGAGCAGGCTAAACAGCATATTTGCCTGGGGTGAAAGCCAATGCTGTAGATTAAAGGAATCAGAAAACCCATATCACTTCTGTAAGATTAATTGAGCAGGTGTCTCTTCAATATAGTGTTAAAAGGGAGTTTCAGTTTAACAGATGTTGAGAGATGCTGTTATAGTGTGGGATTCTTAAGACTGCCCAATAAGTACTAAAAATCTAGCATTCTTCATTGGTTTTGGACACTATTAGAATTTTCCAATGTGAAGTTAGTAATTCTATTCCTATTTCAGTAATGCCTAATAAAAGCATGAGTTAGCTTGTCAGAAATCCAAACCAGAGAAATGAATCAGGAAATGAAGACAAAATGGAGATGTTTCCAGGTCCTTTTATAACCTATCCCATGTGGATGGGATTTTACTATCCCAAACACAGCTCTCAGATTTAGTTTGTGGAAAATTACAGGCACAAGATGGAGCTTGCTAACTCACAGGGGCAAGCCACTGGCCACTTGTAGGCTAAGGCATTTGCAGGAAGAGACATCTGAGTGGAATGAGTTTCTTCTATGCCGCATTGTGAGAGTTAATTGCCTTTGATTGGCCATCAACACAAAGCTGCCTGGCTGCCATGTAGATTTTATGTGGTAGGTGTTACTCAAGAATATAGCACATATATAGGATACCAGTACATAGTCAATATATATAACTTCAGATATAAAAATGATAGATGCATATAAGCAGGATAATCACACTCAACCAATCATAACTTTTCCATTGACACCTTGAATGACATACTTTGTACAAGATTTGTTGCAATTGTCTAACTGCGATATACATGATCATATTTCAGTCCATACAGCATCACACAAGTACACAGCAGAGAATCAAGAGGATACAAGAAGCCTTCACTTCTTTCCTTTATATGGCTCACATAAGCACTAGGCACAGTTTCAGTCCCTGAAATACCAATGCCCTTATAAAGAACAGTCATGAAGTTGATGGATTTCATATAAAGTCAACAACTGATCTATCTGAGGGAAGCTAGATCAAGTAGCATGAACTGGCAAAAATTAAATCACCAGTATAACTTCTTTACAATAATATTATATACACGTTCTGAATCCCATAACTTATGCTGCCTCAAGTGTGCAGTAGTTCCTCATCATGTATATCTGGAAGCCTCTGTTACTGCATATATGAGAAAATAACTCTTAACAATTTTATTTACTTCTAATCAATAAAAGACGATAATTTTTGAGATTCTACTTTATTTATTTATTTTGCCTTATCCTTGAAATTATAACTCAAGCATGTTGGCCTTTCTTTCAAAAGTCTATACCCTATCAATATTTGCATTTAACTGTAGGATGAGGCAATCCCTTTCAGATGAACACCTTTATATAAATGCATTGTGGAAAAAAATATACTCATGAAATAACTCTGAAGGACTCTATGATACTGTAAATTAGTGAAAATCAGTAGTATACTTTTATTACAGTTTACTAATCTTTTCTAAAAATATAGTTCCATGTACATATACTGTATGTGTCTTTGTATTTTACTGTAACAGGTTGGAAAAATTAACCTGAAACACCCTGTACTGTTATTTAGTGTAGATTTGGCTGGGGAATGTTAAGTGATTTCTGCTGATTCAGACAGGCAGGTTGCCTATTAACCCACACAGGTGTATGAGAGTGGCTTTAGGGAGAGAGGATCTAAGGTGTGGGCTGAGCAGGTTTGAGGGAGGAACTGTAGGAACAGCTAGTCCTCGGGAGAAGGTGCGAGCGGGACTTTATTTTCTTATTGTTATTTTCTTTCTTAATAAAACCTAGCCACAGGAAAGGAGAGTGTTTGAATTCTACATAGTGCGTAGGCTGTGTTTGGGAGCAATTTAGGAAAAGCACTTGCTTACACTTATATTTTAAAAACAAAATGTTAATGGCAAGAAGGATCTACATACCAGGACCTGTGTTTTCAGCATATAGAACTAGTGATCCAAATCTGTACACTTTTTAACTCAATACATGGACAAATCTTATAGGTCCTTGTGAAAACAAAAGAAGTGAGTTATTCATTAATACTCAGGATATGTTCTTCCACCAGTGTTCTCCATTCACCTCCATAAGCCCTCCCTTTCCCTGGTGAATTTCAACCCTTACATTTACAGAACTACAGTGTCCACAGGTTTCAAATGATGTAATGGATGTACTCTGAAATGAGCTGTGGCTCATTTCTCTTCTCCCCAAAAAGAATAAAGACAGGCTATATGGTTTGAACTGCGAATCTATTTATTACCTAAACACTGATGTCAGAGTTATCACAAAATACTGTAAATCAGATTTAACACTAATTTTCATCCAATCTTCCATCCCAACCAACAAATATATGACTAGTCATGGATAGTAGCCAAAAAATCTTGTTTGCCATGCCAACATAGCCTATCTATTTATTTGGCCACTATTACAATACTATGCGAGAACTTTACAACAGCCCCGTGAGGTAAGGATGTATCGTTATCTCCATTTTACAGAAGGAGAACTAAAGCACAAAGACTATGTGATTTTGCCCAGTGCCAACTGTGATAGAACAGGGAAGTGAACATAGGACTCCTGAGATGTAGACTAAGGCCCCAACCATCGGACCATCCTTCTCTTCAAGCAAAACAGGAAAACCAAGAGACCCTGCTAGCCATAGTTGCCAAAAAGGGTTTAACAGATCCTATTATCCTCTTTGTACAGAGTTTCTTCAATTGGCTGTTGGGACAATTTAATCTTCTTGAAAAACAGACATCACAAGTAATATGTTCATTGAAATTAGTATATTGTATATGGATTGTTGCCTGTGATAAAATTCAGGTATTTTCTGAGTATGCTAATCTTGGGTCTATTAAATAGACCCTAAAAACTGAGAACTATTTTTATTGTAAACAACCTGATCAGTTCACATTTAATTATGTATAATAACTGACCCCTTACTTGTAAAAAACCACCCCCTACTAACTCTCTTGCTACAGTTACACAGTAGCTGTACAGTTTCTAAGAGTAAAATTCTCTGTAGGTTGCAACTGATGGAATCTGAAAAGCCAGGTTAATGAAATAAATACACTCAAACACTGATTTCTTAAAGAGAAGGTGACCTTTACAGAAGACCTAACTGAAGGAAAATGAACAGGTTCTGGCTAGCACATCCTTTCATATGGCTGAATACATATTTTAAATCTAACATTGTTTGCATCTGACAAGACTAAGGGAGAGCAGGAAACATGTAGCCCATACATAAACTGGACATGCTATAGAAAAAGCATGAATGTTTATGAATAGCATGAAATAGACTATCTAAGGCTCATTTCTTTTAAAGCAGCACATATACAGTCCCCGTGTTTTAACTACTTGCATTACAAAAGCCATTTCAATGTATTGTAGATATACTGAGGGAAAGAGACTCCTGGGTATCAATTTACTACTATATGAATCTTTCAGAATATCTAAAAAACTTGAAATCCATACATTTAATTATGACAATTGTAGTGAAAATATTGCTATGTAAGGAAACAAATCTTGAGTTATTAATCAGATTGTAAGATAAAAATGTTTTCTTTTACTTCTAGAATGTTCAACAAAATAAGACACGGGCAATTCAATATTTTCAAAAATATCTCTCTGAGGAAAAGAGTTTAGCTCCCAATTAAGATCAGACAAATTGGGGAAGCAGATGATATTCAAAATTATTTTTCAATAAAATAAATTAGTACTATGGTTAATATACACTTGTAGCTATCTGCAGGAGAAAGCTTATGTAAGATTAATTTAACTAGTCACTGGATGCTACAGGTATTGCACTCAAACATTTAATTTATCTATCTTGATTTATAGATTAAAACTCCATAGGCATTTGTCACATGCTCTGGATTTCCACTACATACTTTCATAGATTTTAAAGCCAGAAGGGACCATTCTGATAATCTACTCTGAGCTCCTGCATAATGTATCTGAGTAGTTCAAATTATTCCTTTCAATGTACATTACCTTATATTTTATCTACTTACATTTTTAAGGTCCTTCTGAAGTTCCTCACAATTTCTTCAAGTCTTGACTATCCTAAATAATGTGTCATTAGCAAACTTTAACTGTCCTTCCATCACTTAATTTCCCAGATTATTAATAAGAATATAAAAAATCTACCATTTCTAATATACTTATTAGAGAAACCCACTTTAACCTTTTGCCTTTTTGAAAATTGATCTTTTATTCCTACTGTTTTTCTCTCTGCTTCCTTTTAATCCCACCCCCTGATGACAACCTGAGCTTCCTTAATAACATATTAAAAGAGACATTGTCAAGCATCCGAAGAAGTGAGGTTTTTACTCACGAAAGCTTATGCCCAAATAAATCTGTTAGTCTTTAAGGTGCCACCAGACTCTTTGTTGTTTTTGTAGATACAGACTAACACGGCTACCCCCTGATACTTGATTTCAGCTGGTTTTCTTCTATCCACTATTTTGCTGACATTCAAAAAATTCTAAGGTCTCTTGCTCCCAACTCAGTAACATTAGCTCAGTTTTATCAGGATTAAGCTACAGACCACTAGCACATCCGAGCCCTAACCTTATATGAACATTATGTTACATGCAGATGTATTTGTTTCTTGCTCAAAATCTGTTGGTTCTTAATTACAGAATTTCATCAGAGGCTATTTGTGTTTATACTTGTGCTATAAATGTATTCTGCTGAATTGAGAATGTTTTGAAATAAATAGTACTTTATTATTAGGACTCTCTGACAAAACACACTCCCTCTCACAAGAGAAGTTTAAATATAAGAGTTTCTATAGGAGAAATTCATTATAGACCATATTGTACTGACATTTTAGTGGTTAAAATGTCATGATGTCTTTAGAGAGACAAGATGTCACTAGGACATTTTAAGGCTCTTAAATGACATAATAACAGGGTTTAGAGCACCCTGACCATAACTTCAGCCTTTGGAATATGGGCTACATTTTTCTTTGCCATTCTGTGTATGATAGCTTTAGAACTGCAGTACAGAATGTCAGGAGATCTTGGTTTCTCAAATACTGGATCAGATGTTGTGATGCAGCTATGGCATACTGTTTAAAAGACAGATTTAATGAGGGGGAAATAACCTACAATGAAACACAAAAATCTCTGCCCAAATCAACAGCAAAAACTCTTTCCCATGGAAAAAAATGAAAGCATCTTAGCATTGTTCAGACAATATGAGAGTTTTTTTCTCAGAAGCCTGTAGTTCTAGTTTTGCTACAATAAAACAAACAAATTGAACTGTTCTAACAAAGAAAGATGCTGTATGCTGACGACATCTGAACCTCTCAGATACATGTTGTGTGCATTTTAGGGACCAGAAACATGCATGATTGTTTAATGGTTTCCATATTTTAAAAATTCATGATGAATCATCATTTATCTCATCAGACGTTTCTTTCATATTTTATCTCAAGTTTTGGTTCAGTCTCTCAACTCTTGAAGAAAGTTCTAATAGAAAATTCTTATTTTTACTGGCATTTAGTTGAAATGTTTAGTTTTGACTGCACAGATGTCTTACAATTATTATTAGAATTATTATTATTTAATGTAAATGTTATAATATTGATTTTACAATATATATGACCTGATTCAAGAGAGGGATTATAGCTCTTTGTGTTCAAAATGAAAATGAATAAATCACATTCTATACTGTATATTTATTGCAATCTATGGAGTTACATCAATGCAAACCAGAATCACCCCCCATTATGTTCATTTTCAAGTAGTTGGGCAATCCAGATAATACAGTTTGCCAAATGCAAAAGCTAGTGACCCTCCAGGCCTGAAATTATAGCTGAAAAGTTATAAAGAAAAAATATTTTATAACCACAATGAGTAAATAGAGATTAACTTTACATTTAGTTTTGATGTAATTTCTACCTAAAGAAAGCATCATTGGCAAACTAGAAACTGAACTATTAAAAGGAACCTGGGATAATGGCTGAATCTAAAATGGAGCCTTTTGTTTTCACATATAATTCTGTACATCCTTAATGTTATTTTCCTCTGCCAGTCTTGTTAATTATACAGTTATGACTGTCGAAGAATCCCACTGCTGAATGAGTTATGGTCAATTTTTATTAAATTTGCTTACTAATATCACATCACCTGGTTCTTTTGCAAAAGTTGGATATGGAATTCATTCCCAAATAAGTGTCTTAAATTGGTGTGCAGTGAAGTGATTCATCTGGTTATGTGCAGCAGTGGAGAAAATGGTGAAGCTTGAATTAAGATTGACCAAGATTGGTAATTAGCAAAATCAAACTGCGAAATTAGAAATGCAAAATATGTGGGAGGGGAATAAGTTAGTGAGTTAAACTAGGAGGTTTCTTACATACCTGATGCTACTTAACAGCAAGTGTCTCAAGAGCTCACTACTGCTTGGGAGAGAATGTGAACTGATATATTAATGAAAACTGACTGTTATTTAAAGCAGTTGGAAATAAGGACATTTGAACATGAGATTCAACACTATGTAGGGTGAAAGGGTACTCAGAGTTTGTGGAACTGGACAAGGAGAGGAGAACATAATATTGGACAGCAATAGCCGGGGAAGATGGGGAGACCCTTTAAGCCTCCTCCAGAAGAAGCATAAAATCATTGGAGCTAGTGGCTACTGATTCCTGTCCTGTGACAGAGATATGGGCTTTGCCACCTTGACAAATATGGTGATATGAATGGAGCCAGGAAACAAAGACCAATTACTTGCCAACACTTGTATTACAATGCCTTCATTCCAGCAGCACCAGGACACAACTTGACCTCATCCTCTGATAGCATCAGCTCCTTTCATAAAGTAATGTTCATTTCTTCAAGGACAAAAATCACAAGTGAAAAGCGTTCCCAGATGTTGAACCCTTCCACACATTTCTAGTGATGAGTGCCTCCGCATCCAGTTGCCAAAAACCTTCCCACTTCCACTATAATAAATTTCATATTCCTTACTTGGATTTCTATAGATGAGTAGTTCTCAGGCTTTTCCATACCACCATCCATTTTTGCATAATGGACACCCCATTTAACAATAAGGGAAGGGTAGGGGGTTATGAACCATTATCTGAGAAGTTCTGTTATAAGCAATAAATTTTTTTAGCTGTACTGGTTAATATTTGTCATCCCTGACTTAGAAAACTATGGGTACATGCAATTATTTTGGATCAAAATTACCAGGATTACAAATTAATCATCTTGACAGAGGGAGACAACATTTTAACATCTTCCTTTCCTCTTTCTTGCATTGGACAATAGCTCATTTATAATTTATTAGCCAATTATGCACGTGTGGATGGTATTTGAGAGGAAAGAACCACTTTATTTTGTTGATAGCAATTACTTAGAGTTTTCACTTGAGTGTTTTTCTAGCTGTGATATTATGAGATGTTCAAAATAATTATTGATTGATTTTGTTAAATATATTTTACTAATTATGGTGCTGTGGGGATTCGTAATTTATTTAATTGAAGTGAAATGAATTGGTAGCTATGGATAGCATATAAAGAGGGTGCATGAGAGAAAGAGAGGATGGGAGTCATTTGGAAACACAGAGTAACTTTAGAAGTGTTCTTTTATGAGGATTTGTTTTTAATTTTTCCACCATTTTAAAAGACCTATAGCAAATATAAGATATTTGTCTGATTTTGTATTCCATGTTAAATTGGGTAAATAGTGTTCTTGAGGGGTAGATTTCTTTAAAAGTGTGTAAATGTGGTAAGCAAATAAAACCCAGATTTTACAAAGGACAAAAAAGAAGAGTAAACTGATTGTAGGAATTTGCTCCAGAAGATCAATCCTTTGGATTGATAATAATAATAAAATAAATAATGATATGAAAGGAACAAACTAACCCAGAGCCTGAGCTGAGCACTGAGGATTACTCAGCTCAGTTCCAGAAGCAAGTATGGGGCAGGGAAAGGTGGCTTTAAACCACTTTTGGTCTTATAATGATAGGTCGTTCTATGCGAGTCTTCTATCCTGGCATCACTTAGAGCAGTCTAAGACCTCTTCTAGATTTTACTAGCTGCCAAGAATTCCAAGGGGGTACTACAGTAATCAGAGATTGGGACAGCAACTATGTTTTTTGTACACTGGTCAAGGATCCCTCCTTCTCCACTTACGTTATAGAATAGCTTTGCACAAGTGGAGAAGGTACAAAGCCCCCTAATACAGTCCAGGATCTGGCCCATAATATCAAAGGGAGATTTTTAGCTCTCTGGACATAAATTGGAATAGAGTATCTGAGTTCTTCTCCATTTTTACAGGCACAGTATAGCACCTGGAAATAATTGTGCTCTCACTTTTGCGTACAACATTCTAGGGATCATCTCTCTGTCTATCTGCATGAATGCATGTTTTGATACCAAACTCATCACTGCAAGATCTGCAGCTGATTGTCAATGCAAAGAGTTAGGCCCCAGTCCATTAAAGCACTTTGGCACATAGAATCATAGAACTGGAAGGGACGTCGAGAGGTCATCTAGTCCAGTCCCCTGGACTCAAGGCAGGACTAAGTATTATCTAGACCATCACTGACAGGTGTTTGTCCAACCTCTTCTTAAAAATCCCCAATGGTGGAGATTCTACAATCTCCCTAGGCAATTTATTCCAGTGCTTAACCACCATGACAGTTAGGAAGTTTTTCCTAATGTCCAACCTAAACCGCCCTTGCTGCAATTTAAGCCCATTGCTTCTTGTCCTATCCTCAGAGGTTAAGAAGAACAATTTTTCTTCCTCCTCCTTGTAACAACCTTTTATGTACTTGAAAACTGTTATCATGTCCCCTCTCAGTCTTCTCTTCTCCAAACTAAACAAACCCATTTTTTTCAATCTTCCCTCATAGGGTCATGTTTTCTAGAGCTTTAATTATTTTTGTTGCTCTTCTCTGGATGTCACTCTGCTTGTCACTATGAGGTTGTGGGGGAAGAAACAGAATGATTTCATCAGCTAGAAGGTGACCAAGCAAGAACTCTACAACCTATGTGGGACTTGACCCTGCAATTACCCTCTTTTCAGGTAAAAGGGTCATAACAAGTAACTGGATGGAGCAGGGCTTTCTTGGGTATACACTGTGAGGGATGAAGACACAAGGCCGTGATCTGTGTGGCTGCACACTTGACAAGCACCTAAGTCTAGCACTGCATCACTATTTCCATATTCTCCTGTTCTACAGTGTCATTATATTCAGGCAATACAGCCATTATAGTGCCATACCAAAATATCTTCTCCCTCCTGCCCCCTTTTCTCCTTAACAAAGTGTCCTGTTTTCTCACCTCCTTCTGTATACACACATAATAACTCCCATTACTACAGGGAGGGTGATGAGAATGGTCTTCTGGCCACACAGATGCCCTAAAAGATCACAAACTAACTGCAGCAAATAAAACCTGTTTTGTGTTTGCCTGAGATAGGAACTCCAATGAAAAAAACCCTTTAGGCCCACTTGGAGATGCTGGAAAATTCAGGGCAGGCTGAGAATGCAAAGCAAGTCTGAAAGCTGCCAATATTTAAATTAGCAGATTCCAGAGGTGCTTTTTATTGTTTTGTTTATTAATACAAGAATAGGACAATCAGGGAGAAAAATGTCTTTGTGAGATCAGAACAAAAATAGCACATTTAAGTGCTTGCTTTCTTTTTCTCAGTGATTTCTTCACTGAGTTTAATTAAACTCTCCATAGCCTGATGAGCAAACTTCCAATTAAGCTCTTGTAATAAAAGAGTAAACATATCAAATAACTGGCTCCATGGGTAAGCACATTTGAAACCACATACTCTAGTAAATGTCAGATATGTGATAGAAACTGCTTATGTGTTTTAAAAATTTGTTTTAAAACATATAGGTTCAGAATTCAATCACCACTCCAGGGTAGATGATAATGGTAAGTAATAATCATCTTTGATTTAATGATTTACAGCATCACTGTGCTTTACAGTGTTTCTTCTGCACAGCAGCCTTGTGAGGTGGGTAAATAGTAGTATCCCCTTGCACAAATGGAGATGCAGAGGCGAAGGGTCAGAACATTCCCTCCTGTGGAAAAGTCCATGGGAAGAGTTTAAGGGAGAGAAAAACCTAGTGGAGTTTTCATTTTGGATTTTTTCTTTCTTTGACTGGAGAGATCATGATACTGTTGAGGTGATTTGGTAGGCCACACCTACCCAACCACCTCCATGCAAAATCACAAACCCTCCTTCAGGGATGACCCCCTAGCCCCGAGCCAACCCAACAGTGTGGCTCCTGTTGGTGCCATACTGCTGCTGACTGGGTAACCCTGGGACTATACCTCTGCTGAAGGGGTAAGGTTGAGAGGCTTCTATTCATAAGTCCGATAAGTAGAGGAGTCCAGTATGCTTAGCAATAGATGATAAGAAAATCTGCTCTGGATTTATATGATGGGGCCTTCTGGATTAGGTGGCTTTGGTGCATGTTTGCTGTTATGTTGATAGAATGCAAGTTACCTCTGGCATGTTAAAAATCTAGACTAACTACCTTTACATATATGTCCCATCAAATCTTCCCAATATCAACAAGAACATAAGAACATAAGAAAGTCCGTAATGGGTCAGACCAAAGGTCCATCTAGCCCAGAATCCTGTCTACCGACAGTGGCCAATTCCAGGTGCCCCAGAGGCAGTGAACCTAACAGGCAATGATCAAGTGATCTCTCTCCTGCCATCCATCTCCACCCTCTGACAGACAGAGGCTAGGGACACCATTCCTTACCCGTCCGGGCTAATAGCCATTAATGGACTTAACCACCATGAATTTATCCAGTTCTCTTTTAAACTCTGTTATAGTCCTAGCCTTCACAACCTCCTCAGGTAAGGAGTTCCACAAGTTGACTGTGCGCTGCATGAAGAACTTCCTTTTATTTGTTTTAAACCTGCTGCCTATTAATTTCATTTGATGACCCCTAGTTCTTGTATTATGGGAATAAGTAAATAACTTTTCCTTACCCATTTTCTCCACATCACTCATGATTTTATATACCTCTATCATATCCCCCCTTAGTCTCCTCTTTTCCAAGCTGAAGAGTCCTAGCCTCTTTAATCTCTCCTCATATGTGACCCGTTCCAAACCCTTAATTATTTTAGTTGCCCTTTTCTGAACCTTTTCTAGTGCCAGTATATCTTTTTTGAGATAAGGAGACCACATCTGTACGAGATGAGGGCGTACCATCGATTTATATAAGGGCAATAATATATTCTCAGTCTTATTCTCTATCCCCTTTTTAATGATTCCTAACATCTTGTTTGCTTTTTTGACCGCCTCTGCACACTGCATAGACATTTTCAGAGAACTATCCACGATGACTCCAAGATCTTTTTCCTGACTTGTTGTAGCTAAATTAGCTCCCATCATATTGCATGTATAGTTGGGGTTATTTTTTCCAATGTGCATTACTTTACATTTATCCACTATAAATTTCATTTGCCATTTTGTTGCCCAATCACTTAGTTTTGTGAGATCTTTTTGAAGTTCTTCACAGTCTGCTTTGGTCTTAACTATCTTTAGCAGTTTAGTATCATCTGCAAACTTTGCCACCTCACTGTTTACCCCTTTCTCCAGATCATTTATAAATAATTTGAATAGGATTGGTCCGAGGACTGACCCTTGGGGAACACTAGTTACCCCTCTCCATTCTGAGAATTTACCATTAATTCCTACCCTTTGTTCCCTGTCTTTTAACCAGTTCTCAATCCATGAAAGGACCTTCCCTTTTATCCCATGGCAGCTTAATTTACATAAGAGCCTTTGGTGAGCGACCTTGTCAAAGGCTTTCTGGAAATCTAAGTACACTATGTCCACTGGATCCCCCTTGTCCACATGTTTGTTGACCCCTTCAAAGAATTCTAATAGATTAGTAAGATACGATTTCCCTTTACAGAAACCATGTTGACTATTGCTCAACAGTTTATGTTTTTCTACGTGTCGGACAATTTTATTCTTAACTATTGTTTCGACTAATTTGCCTGGTACAGACGTTAGACTTACCGGTCTGTAATTGCCGGGATCACCTCTAGAGCCCTTTTTAAATATTGGCGTTACATTAGCTAACTTCCAGTCATTGGGTACAGAAGCTGATTTAAAGGACAGGTTACAAACCTTAGTTAACAGTTCCACAACTTCACATTTGAGTTCTTTCAGAACTCTTGGGTGAATGCCATCTGGTCCCGGTGACTTGTTAATGTTAAGTTTATCAATTAATTCCAAAAGCTCCTCTCATGACACTTTAATCCACAACAGTTCCTCAGATTTGTCACCTACAAAAGCCAGCTCAGGTTTGGGAATCTCCCTAACATCCTCAGCCGTGAAGACTGAAGCAAAGAATCCATTTAGTTTCTCCGCAATGACTTTATCGACTTTAAGCGCTCCTTTTGTATCTCGATCATCAAGGAGCCCCACTGGTTGTTTAGCAGGCTTCCTGCTTCTGATGTACTTAAAAACATTTTGTTATTACCTTTGGAGTTTTTGGTTAGCCGTTCTTCAAACTCCTCTTTGGCTTTTCTTATTACATTCTTGCACTTAATCTGGCAGTGTTTATGCTCCTTTCTATTTGCCTCACTAGGATTTGATTTCCACTTTTTAAAGGAAGTTTTTTATCTCTCACTGCTTCTTTTACATGGTTGTTAAGCCATGGTGGCTCTTTTTTAGTTCTTTTACTGTGTTTCTTAATTTGGGGTATACATTATGGTGTCTTTAAAAAGCGCCCATGCAGCTTGCAGGGATTTCACTTTAGTCACTGTACCTTTTAACTTCTGTTTAACTAACCCCCTCATTTTTGCATAGTTCCCCCTTTTGAAATTAAATGCCACAGTGTTGGGCTGTTGAGATGTTCTTTCCACCACAAGGATGTTGAATGCTATTGTATTATGGTCACTATTTCCAAGCGGTCCTGCTATAGTTCCTCTTGGACCAGCTCCTGCGCTCCACTCAGGACTAAATCTAGAGTTGCCTCTCCCCTTGTGGGTTCCCATACCAGCTGCTCCATGAAGCAGTCATTTAAAGTATCGAGAAATTTTATCTCTGCATTTCGTCCTGAAGTGAAATGTTCTCAGTCAATATGGGGATAATTGAAATCCCCCACTATTATTGACTTCTTAATTTTGATAGCCTCTCTACTTTCCCTTAGCATTTCATCATCACTATCACCGTCCTTGTCAGGTGGTCGATAATAGATCCCTAATGTTATATTCTTATTAGAGCATGACATTTCTATCCATAGAGATTCTATGGAACATGCGGATTTGCTTAAGATTTTTCCTTCATTTGATTGTACATTTTCTTTCACATATAGTGCCACTCCCCCACTGCACGACCTGTTCGGTCCTTCCGATATATTTTGTACCCCGGAATGATTGTGTCCCACCCATTGATTGCTCTCAGTCCACCAGGTTTCTGTGATGCCTATTATATCAATATCCTCCTTTATCACAAGGCACTCTAGTTCACCCATTTTATTATTTAGACTTCTAGCATTTGTGTACAAGCACTTTAAAAACTTGTCACTGTTTGTTTGTCTGCCCTTTTCTGATGTGTTAGATTCTTTTTTATGTGAATGTTTATTATCTGATCTGGCCCTACTTTATCCTCTTCCATCCTCTGCTCCTGACTATAACCTGGAGATTCTCTATCATTAGACTCTCCCCTAAGAGAAGTCTCTGTCCGATCCACATGCTCCTCTGCAGCAGTCGGCTTTCCCCCATCTCCTAGTTTAAAAACTGCTCTACAACCTTTTTAATGTTTAGTGCCAGCAGTCTGGCACTAAACATTAAAAAGCTTTTAAAATGAAAGGAATTGCCTGGTATATTTCAGCACTTTCTAAAGGAAGGAGCTCTCTGGTTTTATTTCCTATTTTTTACATCCATACAGATTCCCCATCCCAGTCAGGCTTGAATTATGGCATTTTTAGGAATAAGCGGAGCTCCCCATGCTGAATATCCACATAGCCATTTGCTTGGCTGGCTCCGGCCTGCCTGGGGACATGATCTCCTTTCATCCATTATTTTTCTCTTCTCCTCATTTTCTTCCTCACGTTGCATCTTTTTACACAAGCTTCTGCAATGCTGTATAATCATATGACTTCAAGATTTGTCATGTTGACAGTCAAAACTAATGATCTGACCCTTCAATACTGACTCTCTGTAGCCTCTGGCTATGGGCTCACCCCCACTAGAGTCTGCAGTTGCTAAGTCAAGTCATTAGGAATGCTGATACAGCAGTATGGATAAATACTACCAAAATTCCTCCAGTGACAAACTGACTGACAGTACTTAGCAGATTTATGATAGAAAATACCAAAACAAGCAAGTTTTAAATTACAGAGTGTAATGGGGTGACCTGCCCTTTTAAGGGTAAGGGTGCCTAGTGTTCTGCTCATTTCTGTCACCAGGAATGGGTCCTTTAAGTGTTCGGGGTGGTCTGATGTACAAAGGCTGGGGAGATATGGGGAGAAAGGAAATGTTCCAGGGAATACCTAGTGTTTGGAAGGAATCCTGTTACAGTACTTTTAAGGGTTCAGTACTGGGAGCCTTACAGAGTAGGTGGGGCAAGGCGCCCTTCTCCAAACCAACTGGATTCAGCTTTTGGAAGGGGACCAGCATATATGATGCCTCCTCCTTCATAGCAAGTCAGACATCAGCAAGAGAAGGTTGGTCATCTGAACTCCAAGCTGGAGGGCTAATTGGGCAAAGGAGCCCAACCAAAGGTGAGGCTGGCATTAACCTGCAGCTAGCCTAAACCACAGCCCCAGCTCCATGGAGGAGAGCTGGGGGTAACTCATGTCTTGAGGAGGGATACCATGAGGACAGTTCAGACTATAAGCCCAATGCATTCCAGAGAAGCTGAGGAGTCACAGACCATGAGAAGCCATTCATGAAACTGGAAGCTCAGGAGGAGATGATCAGGTGGGGAACCTGGGTGAACAGATGAACAAGCTCCAGGAGGAGCATGGTAGGAAGCACGGGCCAGGGAAACAGTAAAGGACTGGGAGAGATTGGCTTTATACTTATACTTTATACAGGGCCCTGGCCAGGAACCAAGGCAGACCTGGGTTGTTATTGTCTTGTCTCAAAATAATCATATCAGACCATGAATTTCAAGAATGAAATCAGCAACTTCTACAGGGTCCTTTGTAAAGGCTTGATTCAGGATGTTCAAGCTGAAGAGCTTCACTTTCCTTACCATATTACATTCAAAAGTGTGTGCATTGGTTAAAGCCTGGTACAAGTTTATGAAAGCACACCACAATCCCTACAGTGACACAAAGAAAGACAATAAAACAATATGGCCTATTTACCTCTGAAGTGGATATAGTGTCAGAATACATAATATGACTAAATATGGGGAACGGACATTAGCTTATATTGTCACTCATTCAGAGCAAGTTTATTAATTTAAGGCCTGATCCAAAGCTTCCTGAAATCAATGAAAAGACTCCCACTGGGGATAAGGCCATAGTTTGATAAAAACACCATGCATGTTTTGAGAATAATATATATTTTTATGGTAACCCTTTGGAATGGCAAGTTCAATTTCTATTCCCAGATTACCATAGGGTCCTTTGAAAATCAATAAAATATGCTGCCATTGTTTATTTTTCTGGTAGGTTGTGGTATGAAGATATCCTGTACAAAAGAATATATGAATATAAAAATAAAAGAGTCAGTGGTACAATAGTGCTTATTTTTTAAATTTCTCAAAGTCCAACTGAAAATTTCTGCAAAAAAAGAGATTACTTTTGCACTAGTTCACAAGAAAATGTTCAGAGAAGATTCTGTGTATTGTTATAAAGCCTGTGAAAATCCCACTGTTAGATTTCCTTTTGCTGTTTAATCGGTACATGATGATTGATACAAGAATTGTTCTCAACGAAAAAAAATGAAACCATAAATTCTTAATGAGGGTTAAACAAATACAGTAATGTTGTAAAAATGCACATGCGAATTTATAAAGAGTAATTTATTGGCTGAGATCTCAAAACACCTCCTGTTGATATAAAATGAGCAATGAACAGGTGCCACCATATAGCCAGAATAGCTTGATAACCCATGAAATTATCTGCAAAAATGGGGTTGAACCACGTTTTGTCTCATTAGCCTTCCTCTTGATTACAATAACAACATAACATGGAAAACTACCAAAATCATGTAGAGGAAATAAAAGAAGAGCCTGTTTCTTTTCTCATTTACACAGGTCTAAGTCTGGCTCATCTCCGTTAAATGTGATGAATTCACACAGGAGCAAAAACAGTGTAAGTGTTTTAATTCTCTTATAGGTCTCTTTTGTATTGGATTTTATTCCCAATAGCCTGTGAATCATTAGTTGCTGCATGTGCAAGTATTGATACATGGCCTCTTGTATTTGCCATGTCAGCTTGAAAAGGAATCTCAAGGATTATTTTTTGGGAATTTAGTGCAGGTGAAAGATAGTGGATTGATAACTGAAAGTCTGTTCAGTCACAGAACAAACTCTGCATGTCCAATAGCAATGAAAACACCCCCACCCCACCCGGACCTTAAGGAGCTGTTTTTAAGTGTGAGAGCGCTGTTCAATCTCCATGCCCATTTCATCATTGCCTTTCTGCTGGCCCTGGTGCCAATTAATTGAAATAGTGACCTTTTTCTGAGGAAGCAGGGGTGCTTTGAGTACCTGATGACTGATATACCCAACGCATTTCACATCAACCACCAGACAGGCTTCAGGGGAGAATTGCTTGGTCACTTACCCAGACGAGCTATATTGGGACAGGTAACCTAGAGTGGAATGTCTGTCTCCCATTATCAATCCCTCAAGTCATCCTTGAGCAAGGTTCACCTAAATGATAGAACAAAAGAAAAAACAGAAAAGAAAAATATAGTTAATAATCAATATTTCATGAGATTTGTTCAAGTTTAGCATTAAACCCAAACTACCTTCTGTTTCTGTTCCAAGGCTCAACACAGAGGCATGGGCTAGAATACAGTTTATTTTAAGATCTATAGCTCCACTATACTCTTTATAATATAAACTCCAGATAAATGCTGTGCAGCGACAGTATGCTTACTCTAAGCCTGGGCTAAGTAAATTATTCCTTTCTAATTTAAAAAGATCACAGCATCACCTTTTTTATCAGCCACCTTAACAAGAAAATACAAAGCAAGCACCTGCAAGCATAGGGACTTGTAGAATCAGTTTAATGAATGAGAATATATATTTACACATGTCTCTTTTCCCTCCTCCTTCCTTACTGGTACTAATTAAAATAATTTTCTGCCTTTGACATGAAATAATTAAACGTTCAAGGACTATATTAGCTGAAATAGGGTTATCTTTTGCCCTATTGGTCGAGAACTCTATATAGTTCTAGCAGTTCACGCAGTTTGTATTTGCTGACAAATTCCTTCCTGTCAAGGATCATTCTGCGTATTGGGACTCTGACAATTCTGTATGATTAGGTTTGTGGTGCTAGAGCTTCCTTTTGTGGGATGTGTCTAAGGCCCATGATACCAACAAGGAGCAGCAGTGTTAGTTCAGCAATGTGATTTTCATAAACACAATTGTTTTATCTTGGAGATGAGAAGCGTTATGAGATGGAGGTAAGTATTACCTGTCTTGTACACTATAGCTAAAATACCCCTTCATGGGGTGGATAGCTTCTCACAAGGTACTGTATTAGTCTAACATACCATTGATTAGACTAGCTTTGATGGCACAGACTAGCAGTAGGAAATACTGCTGGTTTGCCATACCTAAGTATTTATGGGCTTGCTTCAGGCATAGTTCAGTATGTACTTAATAGTAATTTATCACTCTCATTTCAACATGGATCATAGGTCAGGCCTTCTCCCAGAAGCACATTATTCAACTAATGCTAGATCTTATATTTACCACAAGTTGTCAACAGTTGCAGGTTGTTATAGGTTACTGCACATAGCAGTACAGCATTTGTCAATTAAAGACTATTTTATTAATTTTGAGCACATGCATGGTATTGAATACCAAATTCTATGTATGTTTTCTTTTCTCTTTACACTGCATTGTATTTCTTCACACAGTCTCCCTGAGCCCACTGCCTTTCTTCAAGGGAGAAGAAGTGAGCTAGATAATATTCTTTCTCTTTCCCAGTTATGGCTCCATGCAAGTAATATGCAGGTTGAAATACATTTTCAATTAGAAAGTTATCCTATAAGTGGTGTACATTTCCCCATAACTACTTCTGCTTTGCAGCAGATCCAGGGAATTGAAAATGAGGAGGTGGTATGGCATTCGCTGAAGCACTACATACTAACTGATGCAAAGCCACACTGTAAGGGCAAAGATTGAGAAATTCTAGCAAGAATTGATAATAAGTAGTTCTAGCCAAATTAATGCTCCACTCTGAATTAGTGATGGGGACCAGAATACGGCAGTGAAATTGTAGTCTGCTAAGAAAAGGAGTGAAACAAATGAATCTCTGAGCTCAGATCTGAAGCCAGATAAAGAAACAAGTAGGAGAAAATGATTGTCTAAAAACATGGACGTAACAAACAAGCCACATATCGAAGATGTAAAAAATTAAAGAACTCCCAAGTATCTGTTTTAAGGAAATCTTAGTTTCTCAAGACAGCAGTAAATGCTACTAAACATAATGGAAAATAAACATCTTCAGTTTTTCATGTTCTTTTCTTTTTTTTCACAGCAATCCAACAAAAATACATCCTTCCTAAAGATAATCAATATTGTGAATGGAGTACAGAGGGATTTCTCCCACAATGCAATTCATAAAATTAATATAAGGGTTCATCTGTACAGTCATCCAACATGGTTCTGTTTTTAGAAGATAAAGCAAAGATATAATCAGACAAGATCAATCCCCTCCTGGCAGAAGACCCCCTCCCACTCCACCTAACGCTTTGAGGATAGAGAGCGGAGATCAAATACCATAATGACCCCTGCAACAACAAAAAAATGTGTTCTCCAATGGCTATTCTCACTGTGTTATACAGTTTTTAGGTGCCAGTTAATATCCAGGTCTGTATAAACTGTTCAAGATAGACTGTGGACCTGTATCCTTTTACTGTTTAATACAGACTTTATCATCTTTTGAATCAAAGATATTCAGCAAATAGGAAATTCACAACCTTCCACTTATTAGCAGGTTATATATCAACTATCTTGGACAATGTAAAACAAACATTTCAGCCAAAGTAATATATTGTACTTGGCCTGGCCAAATACTGCACAAAATTTGCTTTAATTATTTAATGCTAAGAAGATGTTCAAATACCACAGATCAGAGGGGTAGCCGTGTTAGTCTGAATCTGTAAAAAGCAACAGAGGGTCCTGTGGCACCTTTGAGACTAACAGAAGTACTTCTGTTAGTCTCAAAGGTGCCACAGGACCCTCTGTTGCTTTTTACAGATTCAGACTAACACGGCTACCCCTCTGATCTGTGGTATTTGAACATCTTCTTAGCATTAAATAATTAAAGCAAATTTTGTGCAGTATTTGGCCAGGCCAAGTACAATATATTACTTTGGCTGAAATGTTTGTTTTACATTGTCCAAGATAGTTGATATATAACCTGCTAATAAGTGGAAGGTTGTGAATTTCCTATTTGCTGAATATCTTTGATTCAAAAGATGATAAAGTCTGTATTAAACAGTAAAAGGATACAGGTCCACAGTCTATCTTGAACAGTTTATACAGACCTGGATATTAACTGGCACCTAAAAACTGTATAACACAGTGAGAATAGCCATTGGAGAACACATTTTTTTGTTGTTGCAGGGGTCATTATGGTATTTGNGAGGGTCCTGTGGCACCTTTGAGACTAACAGAAGTACTTCTGTTAGTCTCAAAGGTGCCACAGGACCCTCTGTTGCTTTTTACAGATACCACAGAGATGAGCTTAATTTAGATAGATATCTCTGGGACAGGGCTTCTAAATGTATGTGTCTTTAACAAGAGTAAATTTGAGCTGACAGTATACCTTTAAACAAAACATCATTCTGTACAGAATTTCCAATCAGAAATGTCCAGTCCCAGGATCTGTCACTGACTACAGCCAGGAGTTGAGACAACACATTGTTTCTTCTCTGCTTCTCTGCTTCTGGGGCAAACACCAGGGTCTTCATCTCTCTTAATATTGATTAATAAAATCAACAGGTATTAAACAGTATACATTATGTTATACACGAATAAGGTTATCGTGCCCACCAGATTGCTAGAGCTTGCACAGACTGACACATTTAGGCAGAGGTCTTCATTGGGAGAGGTGAGAAGTAATGCCACCTCAGAGGGAGAACCTAAAGTTATTTTCCCTCAAGGAGCCAGAATGTTCCCCAGGTGCAGTGGTTAAGAAAGCATTCTGATACTCCTCTTTGTGGGGTGCTTTGTGCTCACCCTTGTCCCTGTGAGGCTAGGTCTACACTAAGGGGGGGTGTCGATTTAAGATATGCAAATTCAGCTATGCGAATAGTGTAGCTGAATTCGGTGTATCCTATTCGACTTACCCCGCTGTGAGGATGGCGGCAAATCAACCACCGCGGCTCCCCCGTCGACGGCGCTTACTCCTCCTGACGAGGTGGGAGTAAGCGCGTCGATTCGGGGATCAATTTATCCATCTAGATGAGATGCAATAAATCGATCCCCAAGAGATCGATTTCTACCCACCGATCCGGGCGGGTAGTGTAGACTAGCCCTGAGACTGTCCAGTGTGTGGATGTAGGCACAGAGCCATGACACTGCTTCCTCTCTGCCCTTCATTGCTTCCTTTGAGGCATCATGCATCCACTGGGGAGTAACAACAGAGCAGTTCTTGCACTCCCCTGAGTCCAGGAACCAAAATTCTGCCCAGCCATTAAGTGGACTAGAGACGTGGCAGAAGGTACTTACTCTCTTTCCCACAAAATACACTTGCACAAGGACCAGGCACAATCCCACCCATATGAAACAGATCCCTGCCCTAAAAACCTTACAATGTAAATGTTAGTTATGACAGCCAAGCGAGGGTATAACATTCCAGGAGAGGAGAGGGGCAAGGAAAGTCGCCAGTTATAGATAGACAGATGTGGACATTCGGGCATACATACAGCGTTGTGGCGCAACTGACTGCATCTTGGCTCTGGCTTTGCTCTTATTTTATCTGAAACCGGTTGTCCATCTTTCATAAAGAACAGCATGTAAAGAGAATGGCATTGCTTCTTTTCATGTTAGAAGAAAAATAACAAGAATTTCACATCTTTAAAGTAAATTCACAAAAGGAGGCCAATTAAGAGCTCTGAAAACTGAAGTGTTCTATCCACAAGTCAGTCCTGCGGTGTGCTAGCTGCTGATTAGAGGAGGCATGGCACTGTAGAGTATATAAGAATATAAGAACATAAGAATGACCGTACTGGGTCAGACCAAAGGGTCAGACCATCTGGTCTGGGTCAGACCATCTAGCCCAGTATCCTGTCTACCGACAGTGGCCAATGCCCCGTGTCCCAGAGGGAGTGAACCTAACAGGTAATGATCAAGTGATCTCTCTCCTGCTATCCACCACCACCCTCTGACAAACAGAGGCTAGGGACACAATTCCTTACCCATCCTGGCTAATAGCCATTAATGGACTTAACCTCCATGAATTTATTCAGTTCTCTTTTAAACTCTGTTATAGTCCTAGCCTTCACAACCTCCTCAGGCAAGGAGTTCCACAAGTTGACTGTGCGCTGTGTGAAGATGAACTTTCTTTTATTTGTTTTAAACCTGCTGCCCATTAATTTGATTTGGTGGCCCCTAGTTCTTATATTATGGGAACAAGTAAATAACTTTTCCTTATTCACTTTCTCCACATCACTCATGATTTTATATACCTTGATCATATCCCTCCTTAGTCTCCTCTTTTCCAAGCTGAAAAGTCCTAGCCTCTTTAATCTCTCCTCATATGGGACCTGTTCCAAACCCCTAATCATTTTTGTTGCCTTTCTCTGAACCTTTTCTAATGCCAGTATATCTTTTTTGAGATGAGGAGACCACATCTGTACACAGTATTCAAGATGTGGGCATACCATCAATTTATATAAGGGCAATAATCTATTCTTCATCTTATTCTCTATCCCCTTTTTAAAGATTCCTAACATCCTGTTTGCTTTTTTGACTGCCGCTGCACACTGTGTGGATGTCTTCAGATAACTATCCACGATGACTCCAAGATCTTTTTCCTGATTAGTTGTAGCTAAATTAGCCCCCATCATATTGCATGTACAGTTGGGGTTATTTTTCCCAATGTGCAATTCTTTACATTTATCCACATTAAATTTCATTTGCCATTTTGTTGCCCAATCACTTAGTTTTGTGAGATCTTTTTGAAATTCTTCACAGTCTGCTTTGGTTTTAACTATCTTGAGCATTTTGGTATCATCTGCAAACTTTGCCACCTCACTTTTTACCCCTTTCTCCAGATCATTTATGAATAAGTTGAATAGGATTAGTCCTAGGACTGACCCTGGGGTAGCACCACTGGTTACCCCTCTCCATTCTGAAAATTTACCATTTATTCCTACCCTTTGTTCCCTGTCTTTTAACCAGTTCTCAATCCATGAAAGGATTTTCCCTCTTATCCCATGGCAACTTAATTTATGTAAGAGCCTTTGGTGACAGATCTTGTCAAAGGCTTTCTGGAAATCTAAGTACACTATGTCCACTGGATCCCCCTTGTCCACATGTTTGTTGACCCCTTCAAAGAACTCTAATAGATTAGTAAGACATGAGTGAAAGAAGAGTGTTACTGTTGTGGGCAATTTCTGTTGCTAACTCACTTGACTTATGTTTTTAAATATATGCCAAGGATGAGCAGAGTTTTGAGGGGTCACTGATTGGGGGGAGCTGTTATTTTTATAGATTGAATTCAAAATAAATAATAAAATAAACTAGACAACATGTTCAGATCTGGCCACCGCAGTGTGCGCTTCCCTGCACGACCCTGCCAATGTGCCATCACCCTGACCTGGAAGGACTATCTGGAACTCAGAACCTATTTTTTTTCAGAATTCCAATTATATAAAAGTGAACAAACTCTGTTCTAATTTTAGCCTCCCTAGTATTATCAGTTGAACTAACAGGATTGTGGTCCAGCTGTTTCCTTTTCCTGTAATATAGGACACTGCTATCCAGCTTGCTTTATAGCACTGTAATTTTGAAAACTAGACTAACTCTAAGTGGAGGTAAAATTCCACACAGCAGGTTTTGAGCTGTGTTTGCTGGCTTGCACTGTTCTGCCAACTGCTAAAGCTGGAATTTGCTTCTTGATATACCAGGGTAATTGTGCATTCTTCTCTGAAATAATACAGAACATAGCAAATTTACAGAAAGCTATTATGGGGTGACTATTTCTAGTAATTTATCATTCACAGAATGGCATAAACAAAAACTGACTAAAATGAGCAGGAGCTATTAAAAACAATACTTTTCTACTACATATTTTGTTCCTGAATAACGCCGAATTTATTTTACAATACTTATTTAGTAATATATCTTATTATTTTAAGTCTCTCAAAAGATTTAAACTAATCTATAAATAATCTTATTAGAGTTTTGTAAACTGAGCACATAAAACTGGAGGGTTTAGTCCAATTAGGTAAAATACCAATATGATTTTCCTTAGAGACAAGTTGTTGATGTGTCAGAAATGCATAAAACGAGTCTGGAAAACTCTCAAGGCTTTTTATCAGTAACACTTGGATTTATATGGACAGAACCCACATTAAGCACTATGTGGTTTTCATCAAAATACATCCAGGACAACTTTGTCATCCTTGGAATATCACTTTAGTGCCCAGCTAAAATTTGTCTATTCTAGTGCAGCCATTTATAAATTGATTTGATATTCTGTCCTGGTTTAAACCAAGATTGTTAGTAAGGTTTAGATGTAAAACCAATGACTGTTCCCAAGGAATGCCTGAGAAATAAAAGCAATGGGAAACCCTTCAGACTGCTACAGATTACTTTAAAATTGTTTGAATAAAAGAGCACAAGATGCTAAAAGGTTATAAAATGGCCAAAGTTGTTCTTATAAACTTCTGTTAAAAGAGGCAAGCATTGTGCTAATAACACAAAAAACCTCAGCATGAGCAATAACTATTTCCTCACCTGATAATATCTAGGAATACTGATTTTAAACTTTTTCATTAAAGTGCCTAAAGAGTTTGTATAGAAACACGTCAACAGCCTATTAAAAAGAAGATGAAGGATTGTACCCCCAAATACTAAACATTTCAAATACAAAGCATAACTATAATGTCCTAGGTAAATCCTGGCTGCTTTTTTTTTAATTGTTTTGTTTTGTTTTCTTTTCTTTTAAGGAACTGGTGAAGACAGCAGTGCTATGTAAAAAGCCAACTTTCCATCACGCTGGCACTCAGTATGACACTAACCTGCAGGACAAAGGAAAATGTGGTTAGTGATGTGATCTCTAGGGGACAGTAGTGCATATAATAAACTACCATACATTATTCAGGCCTAAAACGCAGTGGATATAAAGCTCGTGTTTTGCAGAAGAGGCTCAAGTCCCCATTGGCTAGCTATCTGAAATATAACTAATCGGAAGTATAGAACAAGAGTGCCACCTAGTGTCTGGAAAGGTTCATTCAAAGCTGCAATCCATGAGGTTTTCCTTTCTTGTTTCCTTTTTTTATTATATATGTAGGCGTCTAGGCATATATAGATACACAATCATTGTGGTTTATACTATAATTCATATTCTAGTAGTGACCACAGTATTTATGCACACACACAGTCCTGGGTTCAGATTGCTTACAATCTAAAAAGACAAGCCACATATGAAAGGTAATGGAGAGGAATGCAATCTAACTATGTACATTTTATATACGTTGAGCCATATTCTCAGATGGTGTAAATCGATGCAGCTAGGATAATTTGCAACAGCTGAATCTCTGGCCCTTTCTCTTTCTTTTTATTTTATTTTATTTTATTTACTTATTTACTCAGTAAATACCCACTGGTGGTACTCAACTGCCCCTCAAGCTATCTATAATTTGCTGGCCAATTTCTTTTAGGCATAATGGAGGAAGTGGTTTTGAAGAGGTATTGGAAGGAGTAGAGGGTAATGGCCTTATGTATCGGTTTAGGGTGGGGTCACGGCACTAGGGGATAGCATAGAAGAAGGTGCACAGATGGTTTTGGGAGAAGTGGACAAATGGGAATCAAGGCTGGACATAGATGAAGAGATCACTGATATTTTTTGCTTTTCTAACTTAAATGCATTATAGTGCTCCTTCTCTGTTTTAAAGCCATTCCTGACATATTATCTGGTTCCTGTCCCAAATTTAATTTAAGCATATTTTTATGTTTCCCTTTTATAATATCTACCTCAATATAGCATGCGAAATGTTTATTGTCAATAACAACCCTGGAAGAAGGGAGCAATGCTAAGAAAATATGCCCTGGGGAACGATGGTGCTGAAATCCATACTAATGCTGTTATTTCCTCCTGCAAATATTCTGCCTTATGCTCTCCATACAAATACTTAAGAATTGTTGATTGACAGAAGTCTGCATGAAAATAAATCAAAAACTTTTTTCTTTTTACATGATAATTTAAATGAACTCATATTGATGTTCTGATTCCTGTTTCTCCACTTTTGAATCCATCACCATAACACCAATAATGAAAAAGCACTGCTACTTTCACAGGTCTAATTATAAATCTCCAGAGAAAACACTGAAGTGGAATTTAAACATTGTCACAGTCAGTGATTTCAAGTCTGTTTGCCAAAGCTGAGCAGCAAAAGCAAATCTGATACAGTCCTGTACTAAAGTAAGTGCCGTATATTCTCGATCATAAGCCGGTTAGTTTATAAGCCGACCCCCACAAGATGGATAAGTAAAAATGGAATTTTTTATGACCCGTTCATAAGCCGACCCTATAATTCAGGGGTCAGCAAACTTTGGGTCCCAGGCCATCGGGATAAGCCGCTGGTGGGCTGAGATGGTTTGTTTACCTCGAGCGTCCGCAGGCACGGGACAGCAACTGGTGGAGAAATTTGGGGGGGGGGAGAAGGTGGGGGTCAAGGGAGCAACCCCTGTGACTACCCCCCACATGACCCCACCCCTAGCCCAGGACCCCCACACTCTCCCCATCCCATCCCTTCCCACCTTATCTGGGGAGGGCCACGGAGGATGTCTCTGGCCTGGCTGGAGCTCCTCCGGTAGGCTGGGCAACATGGCTGCAGCCTGCTCTGGCGGACTGGGCTGGGCGGCACGGCCGCAGCATGCTCTGGTGGGCTGGGCCAGGCAACGTAGCCACAGCCTGCTCTGGGCGGTGGGGATGAGTGGCATGGCTGCAGCCTGCCAGCCCTGGAGATGCAGCTTCTTCAGAGGCTGGGGGTAGAGCAGCGTGGCCAGAAGCGGAGAGACTTTGGCCCCACCTCTTCCCTTCTGGCTCTGCTGGCTGTGCTGCTGCTTCTTGCTCCCCCTGTTGGGGGGAGGGGCTGTGTCCCTCCTCTCCCTCTCTATACTCGTTCATAAGCCGACCCCCTTCTCTGGTGCTTCCCTTTTTTACTAAAAAAATTCTGCTTATGAACGAGTATATACAGTATAGTGTAAGTATTGTTGAAAAATCAGCATCAAATAATGGTTTCTATTTATTTCCACACCAGACTATATTACAGTAGCAAAATCTAAGATAATGTTCCAGTTAAACCAAGACACATAAAATGCAATCTGCCCCTTTTTTATGTATGAGCTTTATCCTTGGGAATCAAACCTGGAAATGTTATGAAGCTTTCCAATAATGAGGGAAATAACTGTGTTCACTCTAGTTGAGAAACATGATAGCCCTCTATCAAAGGTTTGTTAATGTAGAGATCTTTTTTAGTTAGTGACACATGCATTTACTGGTATATCCCATTAATCAAAGTAGCCATAAGCCTTGTTATGTAATCCATTTGAATATTTTGTTGGTATTCCTGATCAAAAAGAGATAGTCTTTCATAAATAATGCTGTAACCATAAATTGCTACAAGTCAAGGGCTCTACAATTTGCACCCCGATGAAGGGTCTCCACATGTTTTATGAAACATTTGTTGCTTCTTTACATTGCTATAGAAACTACTGGGCTCACCAGAGCTGGAGGAATATTTTACAGCAAACTATTTATTCAACAAATATAGCCATTGTGCCTGTTTGAAGAAAGGATGATCTTGAGATTATGGGACAGGACTGGGATTCAGAAGGGGTGGGTTCAATTCCTGGCTCTACCACTGACTTTCTGTCAGACCTCAGGCAAGTCACTTAATAGCTCCGTGCCTCGGTTTCCCATTTGTAACATAGAGATGATAAGTCTCTTCTAACACACTTTTTTATATCTCATCCATTAAGAATATAAGCTCATCTGGGCAGACTTTCTTACTTTGTGTTTGTACAATGCCTAATACCAATGGAGCCCTGATCTGGGTTGAGATTTATCTTGTACATTATTCAAAGTATCTCCATCTTAATTCAGAACTAGGAGTAATGGTGTAAAGATGAAGAAATAACAGTAAAATTTGTTTCACACATTCATCACTTAGGGACTATGTTAGTGGGAGACGAACAGCTAAAGATTTGGAGGTTCTGTTATTTTGTGATCAACATTCAAATGTTTGGAAATCTATTTGAAGCTTACCTTGCCAACCTCCTGGGTCTAGAAATTGGACTAGAAATCTCATAAAAAGAAACTTTCTGTAAGATTTCTTACACTTCTGGCTTCTAGGTAATACCTCAAGAATAACTCATCTCACTGTATTTGAGTATTTCTGAATCCTTTCTTAGTTAAGCTCAGTAAATGGAGAGACATATTGAAATGAACCAAAGAAATGAAACAAAAAGAGACTAACCTAATTTTTCACATATTTAAAAAGGCTTTTTTCAAGTAAAACAGAGCAAATGATTAGCAGCAAATAATTTGTTGATGAAATCAGTGTCTTTCTTGTCACATGATATTGTTTCTGTTCCCTGATTTGATGAGTGTCTTCTTTTAAAAGGAAGGTGGTTGGAAGAAGACACAGAGATAGTATGAATCTCTCTGGGAGAGGTAACAGTATTGGAAGAGGTAGAAGAAGAGCCAGTATTTTGTCCTTTATGAGTCCCAGGGACCTTGCTTGAGGCATTATTCCTAGAAAACGTTGGCTACCATAAAATGTATTGGCTTTATGCAGAGTTTAATTGAGGGCCATAACCTCAGCCGCTGCAACTGACTTCAATGAAGCTAAGTCAGTTTACAAGGATGCTGTGGCTCAGTATTTTTCCTGGTCACATCCATTCATAGAAGTAATGGATGGGAGCACACCATCCTAGCATGTAGTTAAATCCTCATCTGGCTCATTTCATTTTCTCTGTGCTAAGGATCTTATGAGGGGAGCTGGGACCCGGCCTCTGCTGTGTCAATCAGTGTGATTACTCCTGTGTGTGTGAATTATAATTCGTTATCCCAGAGCACTCTACAGTGTGAGTTTAGACTGCCATTTCTGTGAGGATTCATGCCAGCAAAACACCATCACCTGAATATTCATGGCAAGCAAACATTATGAAGATGTGAGTGTGGTTGAAGCAAATTAATTTTGACAGTTGAGTGAATACTCATAAAAAGGCTTCTGTTGCATTCACCCAGTTCTAATTTAAAATTTGGGGTAAAGGTTCAGGTCAGTTCTTACTCTGTCCATCCCTAGAAACAGACAAATTTCAGTTTCCTGCTGTGGTGTGTGTAAAAGATCCAGTTTATCATTTAAAATGCTAGAAATTGAAAGGTGCCTACCTACACTCTACAGCTGATTCTCGCTCCTAACCTGTTCATCCCCTGGGACTCAGAAAAGTGGTAGACCTTTTCACTTCACTCAGACTCTGCAGAAAGAATTAATCAGTGAAAACAAAAAGAAAATCCATCAGGCAGGTTTATCCTCTTCAAGGTTTTCTGCCTCTGTACTCATTGAGTCTTACTCTGAAAAGCATGGCCCCAGGACCTGTGATTACGGGGACTATTAAATACTCAGCAAAGAGCTGCCTCATCAAATAGAATGGGGGAAAAAACCTTACAGCTCAGAACTGTGTGTTAGGAAAATGCACAGACAAGTTATTACTTTATCATCATCCACCCACTCTATGCTGATAAGCATAACAGTATGTGTATGACCTTTTAGGAATAGGTACTCTGATCCATCTTGTGGGTCTGTTCAGATTTTATTTTACTTACTCTCTCTTGCTTTTTCAATATACCCCCTCAAGGCCTGTTTTCACAAGATAGCTATGTATTCAGGTAGACTATTTAAACCAACTTCCCCAATAACTTGTTCTCTGTGTTGGTAAAGCTTTGTATAAAATAGTTCTTCAGCATAATTCTCTTTTTAAGGGCCAGATCCTCAGCTCTGTAAATAAACATGTGATGATTTATACCAATGGTATATGATATGTGGTAAAGCAACACTCACATCTAAACATTTCAGTTTACAATGTTGTTGTAGTCATGTTGGTCCCAGGATATTAGGGAGACAAGGTGGGTGAGGTAATATCTTTTACTGGACCAACTTCTGTTAGTGGAAGGGACAAGCTTTTGAGCTTCACAGAGCTCTTCTTCTGGTCTGGGGAAAGTAACCAGAAAGACTCTCAACAATTTAAGGAAAATAAAGACACAATGACAGCATGCTATTTTCATGGAAATGTATTTCCTTTTTTAAAGATAAGCAAGAAAGAGGGAGGAGAAAAGATGGCCTCATGGTTAAGGCACTGGCATGGCACTCAAGAGCTGTAAACTCAAGTCCTGGCTCTGTCACAGACTTCTTATCTGACCTCACAGAAGATAATTAATCTCTGTGTCTCTGTCTATAAAATAGGGATAATAATATTTCCCTACATCAAATAGGTGTTGAGAGGATAAATCCATAAAGATTTTGGATGTCCTTCATGTACTGATGAGTGTTATATAAGTTGCTAGGTGGAACCTTGTTTTACAGAGGAGTATCTAGAGAAGAATGTGCTGCATTTTAATTGGCACCTTCCACACTTACATCTTGTACAGATCAGCTGCATTTTAAAAAAATTCAGCTTGTAGGACAGATTTTCATCAGTGATATTTCAAAATCTGCTTCTCTGAAATAAATGTAACCTTAGTTTTTATTAAAAAGCGAATTAAACAAATGGAAAACAATATCATCTAGCAATTTAAGGAACAGATTGCAAATGAATGTTTCATGTTTATGATACTATGAGATTCTGTATTAACTCTTAGTGAAAGTTAAATTTATAAAATATTCAAATACTGTGGGCAAATTAATCCCTGCTGTAACTACTATGTTGTCTTCAACAGAGTTACAGCAGAGATTAATATGGCATGATATGTTTTGATTTGGATTCGTATGTGTTAGCCCTTAATATATTTCTCCGTATCTCCAAGTGTGCTGATAATACTAACTGGACGAAATTTTATTTTTGGGAACTGATCACTAGTTTGTGGCTTTAAATTCCAAGGCTAAAAAATATGATAATTTATTATTTGTTCAGAAAATAATTTATAACATTCCAGAAAAATATGTCTAAAAACATTTAATCCATTCAGAAAACAGACTCGGATCTTAAAAAAAATGTATGAAACATTTATTCTCCTGTAGGCAGTGACCACTTGGGGTGAATAGAGATGTAGAATGTATAGGATCTTTGGGTGGAGGTGAGAGATCCACATTAATTGTTTATGAAACTTCTCTATGTCCCCTACTGATATTTGTCCACTAGCCTTGCCCAGATATAGATAAGCTTAGCTGGGGTAGTGACAGTCCAGTGTAATGGGGTTGAGAGACCCATGTGTAGTGGGATCTGAAACTATAGGAAGTATTTTAAGAGGTTTATAACCTGGAAAGGTAGAAGCTAGAGAGGCTTTGTAGGATAGTCTGTTTTGATGAGGAGTTGTTCTTGGTTGCGTTTAGAGGTTCAATATATCTGTGTTAGGATATTTTTAATTGTCTCTAACTTGCCCTGGAAGTATTTATTCAGGTTCCCAGCTCTGGTGACTGTCACATCTCTAACCTGCTTTGGTTGGCCAAATGCTAAGCTACACAGCTATGTGCTAGGGATATGGGGAACCTAGACAACTTTAATTATGGGGGCATGAGCTCCTCTATTCTTCCAGGTAAGCAGAGCAGAGTAGGTATTGTGCAGAAACCAAGGGCAAGATGTTTACGCTTAATGTCATTTGTCTCACGTTTTGAATCTCAAGAACATGAGGTGTCAGTGTCTGGCTTGTCTCTTCACGCTATTAAATGCCCTATACAATCAGCACCATTCACAATTTGATTGAAACCTCTGACTCTGTATGTACTACTGAGACTTGATTAGATGGCACTGCAGGACCACTGTGTAGTAGTATCCAGACAGGTATATGGTTTATCGTTAGTTGACATGGCATTGTGGAGGTGGTAATTACCTGATTGTCACAGACCAACTATTCTGTCCTTACATTTGAGATTGAGGCA
Organism: Trachemys scripta elegans; assembly: GCF_013100865.1. Lineage (NCBI taxonomy): Eukaryota > Metazoa > Chordata > Testudines > Emydidae > Trachemys > Trachemys scripta. The sequence continues at coordinate 163,939,764 of NC_048300.1, forward strand.
CGCTGGAACAGAGCCCAGATGAATTACATTTCAGGGCATGCTACAAAGTTAACTATTTTCCCTTGGGCACTTTGAGAGGGGGTGAATTAATGGGAGGGAGGCAGAACATGATCTACTGTGAGTTGTCTATTCAAATTGTGATTGTGGTTTTTTGCATAAGCAGTCAGTAGGCAGATCTATTTTGTGAGTTTATACTTTGGTATATTTTAATGTCTGTTAAAGGTACTTTGTGCCAGTGATAAGTGCTTCAGATGCAACTGAAATAAATAAATGGAGACCACTGTCTGACTATTTAACAGTGCATAGTTATAAAACTGCATTTATATTAGCTGGGAATAAAGCTAACTTACTAGTACAGTGATTTTCACTTAATTTGATCACTGGTTAATTTGATCCTCTCTGTTGTTTGATCTGCTCTCCAGGAACCAAATAATTTGCATTGATATGTATTGTATTTTTTCGCTGCTTATTTTGCTCATGTCCACTTCAGTTAATACTAGATACTTCAATCAAGATCGATTGAATCTGCCCCAAAACAGAAGAGTAATCATATTGCTTACAACATAAATATTGACCTGTATTGTGCTTCTTTTCTATTCTCCTTCTTAATTTTCCTACACTGGCAAGTTTCTGCACCACAAGTTATACCACTTTTATTAAAACGCTGGAATTAAACCACTGTTGCGTGTCAACACTGTGCTCCTTGTGACGCTGGAGCACATCCACATTAGCAGCCCTTGCAATGGCAAAGACAGCAGTGCATTGTGGTAGCTATCCCACTGTGCAACTGGCAATGGGAAAGGTTTGCAATGCCTCATGAGGCAAGTACAGCATCACATGATGCAGGTTTCCCAATCCCATTGATCCATGGGCATCCCACTATATTGGCAGCTGCTTTTCAACTGAAGTCGAGGGGAGGGCAGAATGTGTGACAGGGAGTGTGTGTGTGTGTGTGTGTGTGTGTATGGAGGGGGGGAGAGATACAGTGTGTTTTGGGGGACAGAGAGTGTGTCAGCATGCTGTCTTGTAAGTTCAGAAAGTGGCACAAAGCAACCAGTCCTGAGACAGGGGGAGGGGGAACCCCCAACATCAGCCCCCGCCTCCTCCCTAGGCTCTCTGAACAGCAGTCTCTCTCTCACACACACACACACACACACACACACACACACACACACACCTGCCTCTGTGTTCAACAGCACGAGCATTCTACATTAATGGTTTGCTTTGTGTCCTGGAGCAGATCAGCACTGCACACAACAGCCGTCAGAAATGGTGCTTTGAAAGGGGAGAGGTGCATGTCTCCAGGGCAGCCAAGTTCAAAACAATGAGCAGAACAGTCACTTGAGGCATTATGGGATAGCTCCAGAGGCCAATTACAGTGCAGAAAGCAATCAAGTGTCTATACTGGCAATAGAGCGCTGGAGCCTCTGCACAAAAAGCATTACGACTCTAGTCGAGGTGGGGTTTTTTGCAGCCCTGCAACTGATGAGTTTCTGCACATAAAGTGACTTGGCAGTGTGTACACATCTGCAATTTGAGCACAAAAAGCTGCTTTACTGTGCAGAAATTTGCCAGTGTAGACAAGCCCAATGACATGAAATTAGTAGTTACATTTGAGAGAAGCTGGAAACTAACATTTCAGTGGCACCTACATCCTGGCCAGACATTTATTTAAAAAAGCCATTAGTCTTATTCTGCTCCTACTTGTACTGGTGTAAAATAGGATTAAATCCACTGAAGTCAATAGAGCTACACTGGTATAAAACTAGTCAGGCCTTCAGACCATTTTCCCTTGACTGATTTAGCAGCACGCAGTGTGCTTGTTATATATGACTGCTTTTAAATATAAATGTTAATATTTTTGTTTGCTCACATTATTTACCAACATGCATTTTGAGAGTCCTAAGCCCTGCTGGTGGGCAAATCAATCACTTAATATGATCAGAGTAAGACAAAAGCAGAGGATCAAAATAACCAGGTTCCACTGTTAATTTCCAGCCACTGGCAAAGAGATGAGTCAGCAGCTACAAAAGGTGGGGGTGAAGAGAATTAAGGTAATGATGACAGAGTATTAAGAAACCTTTTCCTCCATTAATACACAGGGGCTTTATGATGGCATTTCCTATTAAAAGGAAGTGATTCTGCTGTTCATTGATCAGTCACTGCACTGTATTTATAAGAAGCAAATATGAAAACCATGATCCTCTTCATAGACACAAAATCACCCACCTCAAAATGGGGGAACCCTAGAAAATTCCCCTGAGGAGTAATGGAGAGATAAGGCTAGATTTTGCTATGATATTCACTGTTAGAACAGCTGTTGACGGAAGACACCAGGGTAAAGTCAAACGGCCACTCAGCAAAGCTGAAAATGTTTGATGTGCAAAAATGAATACTTTTAATTGAATCGCTGCTCTAATATTATACTGGTTCATCCTTAGGGTTAACCACTCAATGGTTACATATGTTTGTGCAGCTTGATTATTGGCTTTTATTACAGAATTACATTTGTTAGTGAGTAACTGCCTTCATATTATAAGGGATGGGCTAGTATATTATTTTGAATGGATGATATGCATTTTGTATTTTAGTAGCATTCTAAATTATGAGATTATAGAAAAACACCTAGATTTTGAGATGGGCAATTTGTCATTTTATAACATGAGGTAAGTAAAGGAATATATATAAATAAATGTCTGAGAGAATGAACTCTCTTTCCATTTTAATGTTAAGGGGTTCTAACCTATTTTTACCTTAGAACGTTTCCCATTCCAGAGAAAATGAGAAATGCAACAATCTACATCTTCACTTTGCCAGATGTTTTGGGCAAAAATAATCATCTCAGTGAAATTTAAATTTTAAGAACATCTCTTCCAAACAGTGAGAAGTGCCACTGGCTTCCATAGAGAGGATAGATGGTCCTGTGTTTAGGGCATGGCCCTGCGGCTTGGAATACTTGTCTTAAATTCTTTGCTCCTCCACAACTTCCTTTGTGACCTGGGGCTAGTCACTTTGCCTCTCTGTGCTGCAGTTCCCTATCTGCACTTCTTTACCTCCCAGAAGTGTTCTGAGAAGATTGTCATCAGAGCTCAATGTTCAAGTTCCATAACCTGAGGACAGCCTCTGTACCATGAAGGCTAGCCATGGTAAGCCACCCTCCAAAGGTTGAGTTGGGCATTCTTCCACTGCGTGAGTAGTTATCTACAACACCGCCCCACAGTCACAGCATGGAGAAGGAGCCAGCCCAAGCCAGTGCATTGTTACAACAATTCTGGATGAGTCAGAGATTAGCCTGTTGAGCCTTGTCCAGTATCTACAACCATATGGTCAAGGAGGCAGGTGCAGAGATGGACTCCTGAATTTACTTAGTATGTTCAACTGTTGTCTGCTGATGCTTCCACTCTGTAAGAATGTAGTTTTCAGTCCCATGACAGTGCTGATCCTCCATGCATGGTAAAGGGTCAGTAGCATTCTTGTCCAGGAATGCATAAGCTGTCATAGCAACAGGGTGTCATGAGCTCAGCTGTGGTGCCTACCCCAGTTTGCAGGAGTGGAATTCCTCCCCGGAATACAACCAAACCTTTGAGTTGGCTCAGCGTGTTATGTCCTATCTGAAAATGGAGCCTCAGTCAAACCGAGATGTAATAGATTGGTTTTCTCTGTCACAGCTTTCAGGCAGAAAACAGTTCTGGCATCTCATCAAAGGTCTGGTGGAGTTCTGTGTGCTAACACATACAAACTAGAGGTTGAATAATTCAAGCAGCCACTAATAATATGACTGGCCAAATTGAGTTCCGTGTTGACAAGCTGAGTGTGGCAAATGTGGCATGGGCAGCTGGTGAAAATATTCTTGCGGGGGGTGGGGAGGTGAGCTTGCCTCACACTCTCCCTGCAGTGGTGGCTCCTGTCCCACTGGGCTGGGCCTGACTCCCTGATCCAGCCAGTTGGCTCTGGCTGCTCACAGATTCAGAGGAGCTTGCCATAGTGTCATGAGTGGCCTTGCACAGATGGGGCCCACTGTCCCTTTCCTGGCCCTGGCACCACTGGACACAGGTCTTTATGATCTCTCCCCTCCACTGGAACTCTCCTTCCTCCTCCCAATCCCCTCATGATCTCCCCACCTCCCCATTCCCCAGGATTCCCCTTCTAATCACCTCAGGTTCTCTCCTGCTTCCCTGGGACTCCCCTTCCCACTGCTCCCTTCACAGTCTGAGAAAAATGTGTATGCAGATGACATGTATTGTTGACACTGGAAAATATTTCCATAGAATTGAAGGGAATCCAAGACACGGCTATTATGACCACTTACTTCCAGTGACAAAGACTAATTCTTAATGAAATCAAGACATGATCCCAACCTTTCTCAGGACTCCCTTTCTCCCCTCCAGCCCCTCAAGATCTCCCTCCTCCCCCAGGATTCTCACCCTGTCCCAGCAAACCTTCCCAGGAAGCACAATTCCAGAGCCAGGAGCCAATGGCGTTCCCTCCTCCTATGACTCCCTACCCCACCTCTTTCCTGGCCCTAGCACCATCGGACACTGGGCTTTGCCACAGCTGGGCAGGAACGTGGGTGGCGGGGTGGTTCATAAAACAGATTTGTGGGGGCTGAGTCCCTTTAGCCCTAGCCAGCCACCACCTATGGATTGTGCCCCCAAACTGCAGAACAGAATTCAACTGGAGCAAATACCAGGCCAATACAGATGTATGAAGGCCTGAAGAGTCTGTTCCCCAGAAGGTTCCCAATAGTTTTCATATTAAGGTGGTATGGGAATAGATCTTCATTTTCAGGTATTCTGGGTGAGGATGGTGTATCAGACTACTGTTGAGTTTTACTCCCAAATATACGACAAATAGTTGGAATGGCAGTAAACATCCTTGTACATATACTGAGATGTCAAGACAATTGTTTTGCTGGAAAGTAGATGCCATTGTCTCAGTTCCATTAAGAATTAGTCTTTGTCACTGGAAGTAAGTGGTCATACTAGCCATGTCTTGGATTCCTTTCAATTCTATGGAAATCTTTTCCAGTGTCAGCAATACATGTTATCTGCATACACATATTTCTCAGCCTGCATTTCAGGAAGGTCGTGTATGTATAGACTGGGGAAAAAGTGGATCCAAAGCTGACCTTGTGCAATTTCGGGAGAGAAATTAAAGACTGTGAGGCACTCAGATGCTATAGTAATGATCCAGTAATGATATGCCCCTTAAATAGACTGTGGGCAGTGTGGACTCACATGGACCCTTCAGGTGCTCACGGAGGGAAGCAGTTTTATCCCTACTATAAGGCTATCAGTCTCTGTGGGCTGATGCCACTTTGTGGGTGTGTATTTCACCCTGAGGAGCATCTGAAGAATGTAGCCCTTGCACTCTGAGTGCAGAGGCTGCCATTGTCCCAGGTTCTTGCAAGGAAAGTATGAACAGAGGGGAGAGAGAGCTCTTTGTGTCCTTCCAAAGTCATAAGAACATAAGAATGGCTATACTGGGTCAGACCAAAGGTCCATCTAGCCCAGTATCCTGTCTTCTGACAGTGGCCAATGCCAGGTGCTTCAGGGGGAATGAACAGAACAGGTAATCATCAAGTGGTCCATCCCCTTGTCTCCAATTCCCAGGAACAATCTGTCCCAGAGAGAGAATTGAGCAGGGGATAGAAGAAGGTAGATCTGATGAATACAGTAAAGCATCACTTACATACTGGGAAACCATAACTATTCCACCTGTGGTAACTATCCCTTAGCCAGCCCATAGCATCAACCTTGTGTGATTACTAGAGATTCAAATAAAAGTAGATTTTGAAAGCAGATTTGAATGAACCAGCATTGATCTGGTGATATTTAAAAGCATAATATTTAGTTATAAAAAGCATCCAACGAGTTTAAATGCCTGAAAATTATGTATCCGACTAAATGATAAACATACTAATTAAAATGTGTTCCTCTGAAATTAATTGAAAGGTTGATTAAATGTTATTGCAGAAAATATTTAAAGATTAAGTACCCTTGTCATTACTACACTGCTAAGCAGTGACACAGAGACTGATTGTACTACAGCTGAAGCCAATGATAAAACTCAATGGGAGAAGGATCAGATCCACAGTGAAGCACTGAGACTGCGCTCCTTTGGAAGAACACTTTAGTTTCCACTTGTCTAGAGAATAAAATATTTTATTTGGCTGCATAATACAGGACATAATGTTACGGTAGGGATTCAAAATGTATGGTACAACATTATACTGTAGAACTCCCCTTCTTCCAAGTAGGTGTCATCAATTTAATACTTGGAAGGAGAATGAAACTAATAACTGTATTCTGATAACTTTATTCACCTTTAGTAGTACCTTTCTCTGAAAGCCATCCCAATTATTTTGGTGTGACTACTGGCAGAGGGCAAAGTACTACTCAATGGCCCAGATTCAGGACAGGAAGCTTAAGTGCTATACTGCATAGGGATGCTTTCCTCACTCTTTGGCAAGGGTGGCAGAACTGGACTCTAATTTCAAGCTAGATCACACTTTTAATGTACAGCCAATAATAAGGGGGCAATGAGGGCTGCCCAGCCCCTGTTAAGGGCTTTACATAAAGAATTGGATACAAAAAGCCATTTGCTGTACACAAGTTGCATTGATCCTATTACAATCTGGGAACACTGCTACATATTTTTGACCATCATCTTTTTGTACCTTATCTATTTATATGTATTATAAGACATCTCTGAGCCCCAGGAAAGCAGCAGGACCAATGTCTTTTTCATGATCAGACAACCCTATTAGGTTATTTGTATTTTTAATACTTCTTGTCATTATTTATTATTTGTATTACCAGAGAACCTAATCACCATCAGGGTTCCATTTTGTTAATCAAAGAAGCCCGTGTTGAGACTAACAAGTTCAAGATCAATTTGCTTCTGTGTCCAATCAACATCTGGTTTTTCATTTGTTTGTTTTCATGTTCTGAATTTTACTTCATCCAATTTATTCCTTGTATGCATAGCCAAGTCCTGGTTTAATAATCAAAGCCATCTATTTTTACTGTACTTATCAAAGTAGAATAAGTGCTAAAACTTACATTCAAACAAAGCTCCAGAAATATAAAATGTGTAAATGGGCCCTTTTCTATTAAAATAACAGTGCAAGTATGAACTCCTTTATTTCCTTTCAACACCATAATACATACATTTTTAAAATTCTATAGCACTGAGTCTATTTTATTTAAACTCAATATTAGAATACACCTTGTGTGGTGCTAATCAGACTTGTGAGTGACGATCACGTGGTACAATGTATTATTTTATAAGAAAAATAACATTTTTCAATTCAAATGTGCCATCTGTTCAAAACTTCTCTAAGAAAATCAAAACTACAGGATGATGCTATTTTATACCTGCCCTTCATATTCCCTTTCACCTCTTCCATGAATAGACAGAATTTTTTTCACTGCTTAAAGTCAAATGCCTGATAAATCATGATTTCCTGGTCCAGATCTTCCCAACCTAACTATAATCATTAAGAGGAAATACATAGTAAACTGAAACTAGGGTTACCATACGTCCGTTTTTTCCCGGACATGTCCGGCTTTTCAGCAATCAAACCCCCGTCCTGGGGGAATTGCCAAAAAGCCGAACATGTCCAGGAAAATACTGGCCGGGCACTTCCCCTCCCGCGGCTGCTCTGCTCCTCCCCTGACTCTTCGGTTTTGTTTAAGAGCCGAGCTGCCCGAGCGCTACCAGCTTCGGGCAGCCCCCTTGCCTCCGGACCCCAGCCACCGGCCGGGCACTTCCCCTCCCGGGCTCCAGCTGCTCTGCTCCGGCGGCGCAGGGTCCGGAAGCATGGGGGCTGCCCAAAGCCGGTAGCGCTCGGGCAGCTCGGCTCTTAAACAGAGCCGAAAAGTCAGGGGAGGAGCAGAGCAGCCGAAGCCCGGGAGGGAAAGTGCAGCAATCAGCTGTTTTGCGATGCGCAGGAGGCTCTGGGGGGTGGGGAGGATCGAGGACACAGCTCACTCGGGGGAGGGTCGGGAAGATGCGAGGTAGAGGTTGGGGTGGGGACTTGGGGAAAGGGGTTGTCAAGGCTGGATCCCCACTTTGAACTTTAGGGTACAAATGTAGGGGTCTGCATGAAAACTTCTAAGCTTAACTACCAGCTTAGCTCTGGTTCGGCTGCCACCATTTCAATGGATTCCATTCCTGGGAAACCTTGAAAAACCTTCACCAAATCCCTGGTAAATATAAATCCAAACCCCTTGGATCTTAAAACAAGGAGAAATTAACCATTCCCCCTCCTTCCTCCCACCAACTCCTGGTGAATCAAGATCCAAACCCCTTGGATCTTGAACAAGGAAAAATCAATCAGGTTCTTAAAAAGAAGGTTTTTAATTAAAGAAAAAGGTAAAAATCATCTCTGTAAAATCAGTATGGAAATTAACCTTACAGGGTAATCAAACTTAAAGAGCTCAGAGGACTCCCCTCTAGTCTCAGGTTCAAAGTACAGCAAACAAAGATAAACACTCTAGTAAAAGGTACATTTACAAGTTGAGAAAAACAAAGGAAAACTAACACGCCTTGCCTGGCTATTTACTTACAAGTTTGAAATAGGAGAGACTTGTTTAGAAAGATGTGGAGAACCTGGATTGATGTCTGGTCCCTCTCAGTCCCGAGAACGAACACACTCCCAAACAAAGAACACAAACAACAGCCTTCCCCCCACCCCAAGATTTGAAAGTATCTTGTCCCCTTATTGGTCCTTTAGGTCAGATGCCAGCCAGGTTACCTGAGCTTCTTAACCCTTTACAGGGAAAAGGATTTTGGAGTCTCTGGCCAGGAGGGATTTTTATAGTACTGTACACAGGACAGCTATTACCCTTCCCTTTATAGTTATGACAGGGGTGGAGTGGAGGGCGGGACCTGGGACAGAGCCAGGGGTCCAGCACCCCCTGGCCAGCACCAGTTTCTCTTTGAATAAAGCATACCGTGACTAGCTGGTGTGGAAATTTTGAATCAAAAATTTTCTTATACCATCTAACAATGGAAAGCAAGTACAAACAGAAAATAAAATACACAGATGAAAAATCGAGGCTTCCAACAGGAGTGGAAGAATAAGTACTTTTTCGTTGAACGTAATGGTAAGGCTGTGTGTCTTCTTTGCCAGACGTGTATCTCTCAGTTCAAAGCTTCAAACTTGCAGCGTCATTTCGCTTCAAGCCATGCTCCTATGGATCAAGAATTCCCACAAGGCTCTGAACTCCGCATTTTAAAACTGAAAACTTTGAAAAAACAAACAGATGTAGAAGCCGAGTTGTTAACCAGATTTGCCAACCAATCACAGACTGTAACGTTAGCTCCCTATTATGTGGCCTGGCGCACAGCCCGAGAGAAAAAGCCCTACTCTGAAGGAGAGCTTATAAAAACATGCCTCACTGATGTGATTTCAATCTTGTCACCAGAGAACAAGAATCTACAGAAGAAAATGTCTGGCCTGCAGCTTTCATGCCACACAATAGAATGCAGAATCTCCAACCTGAACAGTGACATCGCATCGCAACTGCACTCGCAACTTCAGCAGTCTGAGTATTTGAGCATCGCTTTGGATAAGTTGTGCCATACAGAGGATAAACATTATTGGTATTTGTCTGCACTGTGTCTGACGACTGTGTTGTAAGGGAAGAACTCCTCGATATCGTGTCACTAAAGGACAGAACTCATGGATGAGATCTAAGGGAAGCATTGATGTTGTTAGTTGCAAAACGCCACTTGCCTTTACAGAAGTTCACTGCCATTGCAATGGACAGGGCTCTGTACATATGGGGATCTGCGAAAGGATTAGTAGGGCTTTGTAAGCCCTCCACTCCACCCCTTTCCCCAAGTCCCTACCCCAACCTCCGCCCCGCAGCTTCCCGACCCTCCCCCGAATTATGGACATTTCACTGTATTATTCATCAGGAGCAACTGGTATCTAAAAATCTCAGATTTGATCATGTCATGAAACCTGTCTTGCACATTGTGAAATTCATTCTCGCAAATGCACTCAATCACAAACAATTTCAAAATCTAATTGAAGAACTAGATGAAGACAACTCACCTGCTGATTTGCCATTTCACTGTGCAGTTCGATGGCTCTCGAGAGGTAAAGTTATTTCCCATTTTTTCAAGCTCCTGGAACCAGTAAAATTGTTTATGGAGGAGAAGCACAGAATACACCCCGAGCTTACAGATCTTAGGTGGGTTATAGACTTGCCATTTGCTGCATTTGGATAAACTAAACATGGGCTTACAAGGAAAATTCTGGTTGCTGTCTGATCTAGTGCAAGGCATATTTGTGTTCATGAACAAACTGCAGTTGTTTCACAGACAAATGCTCGAGGGAGAGCTGACACACTTTCCCTCAATGTCACAACTTCAAGCCAGATCAAAAGAAGATGCAGCAGAAGCCCTAAAATGGAGCACAACAAGGTATGCGAGCATGATTAAAGATTTTGAGGAAAGATTCCAAGATTTGCAGTGGAAAAGACCTCAAATCAGATTTCTGATTGACCCTTTTAGTGCTGAAACCGATTTCTGAAGGCCCCTTTAGTCACTGATGAAGTAACATCCCAGATGGAAATAATAGAACTTGTGAAAGATGACAGATTGAAATCTGTTCAGAAGACAGAGGGGACCCTTACTTTCTGGAAATCTGTACCAAAGAATAAATACCCCAATATCAGAGGTGCAGCCCTAAAATTAATCTCAATGTTTGCCTCGACCTATCTTTGTGAGTCTGCTTTCTCAACACTCAAACATGTGAAATCCAAGCACTGATCTGTTTTGAGAGACAGCCACTTAAGAGAACTGCTGTGTATTGGCACAACTGAACACAAACCAAACTTCAAGGGAATTGTTGAAAACAAATATTGCCAGAAGTCCCACTAAGTAAAAGGTTAAGTTGTTATTATTATCATTAGCTATACATTATAAATGTATAATAAATACACATTATCAACTTATATAATGATTATGTGTGTGTGCGTGTGTGTGTATATAATGGTTATATATTACTGTGGCTCTTTGGCAATGTACATTGGTAAATTCTGGCTCCTTCTCAGGCTCAGGTTGGCCATCCCTGTCCTACATCATCTAATAATGTCCATCTGCTCCACTTGCTTCTCCAAGCACCATTCCTCCTCCCTTCTTCCATTCACCAGTAAACTCTAACTCATGTCAGGATTGCTGAAGTGGCTGTAACTGCAGCTGGGGTGAGAGAAACTCTGATCAGGATCCCTTTCCACCCAGCTAGGTCCTCTTTCCTTAGCCACACCCACTAAGGCAGGAGTTAGAAGGGGGTGGAGTAAAGCCACTCTGCTATTTGGGTATGACTCCTATGAAGAGGGAATCTTGAACAGAGCCACATACATAAGGCTTCCAGCTTTTTGTTCCACTTGAGGGATACAAAACAACAAGAATGGGGCTAAAATTAGGTTCCTATGTAATCTAGATACCTCAGAAGACAGCAAACAATTCTCATCTCACCAAATACGTCTTCAGAAAAGCCCAACATGACATTAGCATGTGAGAATTCCCTTCCCACTGTGCATAAACAGATCACAGATTTGCAGATACACTCAAAATGACTCCCCAACTATTGATCACTTTTCTGCTACCAGATTAGTTGTATGTTCGGTGAAGCCAAATGAAAGTTTTCCTTGGGCAATGTTATAGAAACCTTTGTTTTACACTATGGATGCAAACTCTTGTTGAAAGGATTTAAATACTACCAGTGCAGTTAGGTACATGTCTCAGAAATATTTTCTATATTTTCCCCACTTCCAATTGTTCCACTGCATCATCTCCCAAAAAATTTACCCAGACTGCCCGACTACCTTGAGGGAAAAGTTTATTGTCATAAATAAATATTGACAGAAAGACAATAACATTTTTCCTTAAAATAGAGCAACCAAATAAAACATTTTTCCATTTATTGTGTTAATAGTATGTGGAAGAACACCCAACCAATTTTAAAATCACATTAAAGCAGTTTACTACTAATAGTTGAGATTCACAGATGTGAATTCTAGAAGACACCATTAAGATAGCAAAATAACCTCTGGCCTAACACAGTCCATAGAACCTCCCTCAGGAATGTATGCAACAAGCCTGTATCTTGTGGTTGTGCTAGGGTATAATGTTAGAATGACATCCAATTTTGATTTAAAGACTTCAATTGATGGAGAATCAACTTCATCCCTTGAAAAGGTGATAGAGTAACATTTATACCAGTAGTTGGACTACCAATTATAATCCAAAATTAATTAGCTTTGTAAACAGAATCCTTTTATTTTGTATAAGACCAAGAAACCATGGCTTGGATCTCAGCCGCAGACTATGTGAGACTGAACACAATATGCAGTGGTTAATTTTATCTTTCAGTGGGAATGATGGTAGTTGCTACCAGTCTCCCATTATGTGTCCATATTTCTTGGTTTCGTGGTGCTATCCTGGTCCCTGGAAAACCCTAGGAGGAATAAGTTTGATTCAGGTTGATGAGCTAAATCTAACTGCAGCATGTACCCCCAATAGTCTCCCAAAGAACAAACCCAAGATGCACAGGATTTTACTCCAAAAGGCCCACATGTTTGGCATGCTGCAGAGCTGCACTGCCCGAGGGTGCTCTATGATGACTTTTGCCTCTTTGAGTGTACTGCAACTGCCCAGCTCTGGAGCATGGAGAGCGATTTGCACCCCAAGAAAATCTATGGCAGGAATTAAACTGCTCTCTTCTAAATTTCCTGGGATTGTTTAGAAATAAATTCTCTGTCACCTTTTATTTGATGAAATAATCTTCCTTACGCCAACCCTGGAATGGAGAATTCCTTTTCATTCCAATCCTTTTCTTCTACAGGAATCCTGGTTAAAACTATTTTCTTAAAAATCTTCAAAGCAAACCTTTCCCTTAATTTACAATAGTGTCAGAGGTGAGAATTTCTTCTCAATATATTTTCCCTGGACAGACTCAGTCTTTTGGGGGGGGGGAGGGGAGGGGTGAGTGCATGGGCTTGATACAGCCACTGGCGCAATGGCTTTGGCACCAATATCTCAGAGGAGATGCTGACAGCAGAAAAGCTTACCTCGAAGGGGTCATAGTACTGTAATACACTCCACGCAGGGAACTGGAGCCAAGCAGCACTATATTTAAAAAGGACAGTGCTGAGCTTGCAGGAAGTGAGGCTGGGACACTGGAGTATGTGTTGATTCAGTACATCCCTCATGTGGCCTCCACTGTCAGAGGCCATAGGAGGTTTTAAATAAAGTTAAAAGTTGCCCTGCTCTTTAAGAATCTTTGGAGAGTGCAAACACTGCTTGAGTTCCCCCAGGGCTGAAGTGGGGAGGGCTGCCTCCTCTTTCTCTAGATTTTATATGGTTTAGTTGATTGAAAAGACCTCACTGCTTTATTGGTTGATAAGACCAAAAGCTATTCACTACAGGAATGATTTTCATGACTGCATTTCTCAGCCTTTTCCCATTCAAAGTACCTTTTACTTCTGGCCTTATTATAGTTTTTCTCCCACAACAGTAGATTTCTGGGGGTATTGCTGGGGCTTGGGAGTGATTATATTGTGTATATTAGTTACCTGAACTCTAACACCATTTTCATCCTTTATCATTGGATCCTCTAGATCTGGAGCCTTCTGCCCACTTTGTTTGTCACCAGTCTTTTCATCTGGCACCCCTCTTCTTATTCTGTTCTTTGCTCAGCTCATTAACTACTAGTCTTAAAGAACCTCAGCATTGCATGGTGGTTTCCCTTATCCTCTCTGGGGTCACTTGGGATATGTCTGCACTGAAGCCAGGAGCAATCCTCCTAGCACAGGTAGACAGACTTGCACTCGCTTGGCTCAAGCTAGCATGCTAAAAATAGCAGTGTGGACATTACGGCTTGGGTAGAGGCTAAGGTTTTAAGTCCATCCAAACCCTGGGTCAGAGCTCAGGTGGCTAACCGAAGTCTCAGCTGGAGCCACAACATCCACACTGCTATTTTTAGTGTACTATCTTGAGCCAAAGTAGAATGAAGTTGTCTCTCCAGACTGGGAGGCTCAATCCCAGCTGCAGTGTAAACATCCCAATGTTTTCTTCATTTCAAGCCAATACACTAATTACTCAGATCCTAGCTTTTCCTTCTGAGCTTGTACATACCATAACAACTATTAGAGGGTCAACATTTGCCAACTGTTCCCTCAACGTAAAGATGCTGGCAGCCCTATTTATGGTGCTCTGGAAGTTGGGGTTCCAGAGCAGAACTTTACAAAGGCTACTGGACAGATCCCTGCTTCATTTGAACACCATTTTCCTGAAGCTTCCCCCCACCTCCCACAGAGCATTCACTAAATGTGTTTGTATGGAATAATTTGGGCTGTCACACTCTTGATGAAGAGCAAGCTTCAGGGATGAATTGCATTTAGCTCTTGAGTTGAGTCTCACACTTTCTGAGTAGTTAGCTGCTCAGTCTCGGTAGACTTTAGAATTCTGACACACATTTGAAGAAACCTCTAATTGCTACTAGTTACTATTTTTCTATTTTTGCTGGCTTTCACTAAAATATTTTTCTTCCACGCCCTGAGAGTTCAGGATGTACAGAATAAATCCATTTAAATGGCACTTGTATAGCCCTTTGACATATTCTATGTATCTTGCCACTGGAAATTCTCCATTGAAAGTGTATTTCTACCTTAACTGCTAGAGTGGATTTCAGTCCTTGTGAAAGGTGCCTGATTGAAAGCAATGTGGAGCCTGAAATTCTCTATACACCAAACAGCTCCATCACAGGCAGTGAGTACTCCTGCCCACCAGGAACTAGACTGAAATCACCAGCTTAATTTACATAAAGGAATAATGACTTATGGACCTTAGTAACCTGACTGTGATTTGAATGAACTAGGTGAAAAAGATACATCATTTTCCAATTCTCCTGATCTCCTGAAGATAATTTGATTGCACGTTAAGTTTAATAGGACCTAATGTACTAAAATCTTGATGCCATGCTATTTCAGTGTCCTGTTGTACCTAGTCACATCAATTTCAACTCAATCTAATATTCTTCTTCACTTTTGTCACAAACAAGTGGGTAGTGTTGCTGTATATTTGAGTTGGATCACTGCTGGATTCCAAACCAGAATACACTGCATTTCATTGGTGAGTGAAATGATTCTTGGTCAGCATATTACACCGTATGTAAAGTGGGAGAATATGGACTGAAAGGCATTGCACAAATATATTATTGTATAACATTACATCAGTAAATGCAACCCAATTTCACATTTTCACTGACATTTTAAGATTCTTCTCCCTTAAGATTTTTTTTCTTTAAAAGAAAAAAAAGGTTTGCGTCAACTGAAGAAGAGGTTGTTTAAATCCTGTGTTGTTCCTTACTACTTGAATGAAGCCAAAGTGGTTTGTTCCTTCCTCTTTCATTTGTCATCTTTCAATAAAAGCACTTACTGTTTAGGTTACCTATTAACATCACTTACTATCACTTTGATAGGTCGTATGGTAGGTTGAAGAAATTGCTTTAAATAATAGAACAGTTTTAGATTTAGTAGGAGAAAATGATGCACACTGTATGATAAGCTTTGTACAGAAAACAAAATATCACAGAAAAGATTAGAGATAGAATCATGGAAACTGAGGACTAGAAGGGATCTCACTTGGTCATCTAGTCTACTCCCTGTACTGAGGCAGGACTAATTATTTCTAGACCATCTACATAAACCCAGGCACTTCAGAGAGGTCTTTAACTTAATACAAAAAACTCCATATCTGGTTAATAAAATAAAGAAATCCAAAACTGAGGCTTTCATGATCGAAGGACCTCAAACTCAGGGGAAACAGTTTCTAGAAGCCTGTAAATGGAGCAGAAATGAGTTCTAATTCCTTGTGGTAGTGATACACCAAAACATAAAGTTCTTCAGTGACCAAGTGAAAAAAGACTTTGTGGAAGACCCAGAAGTCAGTTTAATTATAACAACATCAGCTGTAGCAATACATCATCACCATCAGATGCTGAGGTTGCAGGTAGGATAGACAGCTTTGGTGGCTCCTTTCTACCTTCTTGAAGGGGTAGGATTCTAACCAAGTTGGATTTGAAGACAGCTCTTGAAACATTTGAACATCTGGTAGGAGTGTCCTGTGACCTAGAAGGTCTTTAGGATTGTTCCCATGTGTCAGAGGGTAGCCTCAGAACAGCCTATTGTGTTATGCAGTCAACAGCTGTCACTGACTATGATCTTCTCAAAGCAGCCATTTTGATTGGCTGGGGCTTATTGTTGGTTCAGAGCAAAAAGGTTTGTCTCAGGTTCCTGGCCTCAAGTAGTGGCATAGGGATTGCTGCAGCCTGTGGCTGAAGCCAGAACCTCTCTCCATTAATAAAGTAGAGCCAATCATATTAGAATTATTTTGTTTGAACTTGTGGCTGGACTGAGTTTGTTGCAAGATAGCAATCAGTCTTGCAGATGCCTTGTGGCTGGTGGAGAATTTCCTGGGTGCTTTGGATCTACAACCTTAGCTGGGAAAACAAGGATCCAGATAATTGTCCAGTTGGACCCTGATCCAAGAACTGACTACACTGAAACTTCCCTTCCTATAGGAAAAGCTTCTCTCCTGCAGTGGATAAAGATTACAAACTATGTGTTAGAAGAGAGTAGATGGTAGGTGGGCCAGAAGCCAGAAATTGGATGATTATTCAGTACGAAATACATTTCTGGCTCTGGTAGAAAAGGGTCAGCTGCAGCTGGTGTTTGAACATAAACATTGACTCAACAATTAATGCAAAGTGGAATACAAGAATTATACCTAGAAACACATCAGTATGATGAGGGGGAATGAGACCTGCAGAATGTGGGCACCATATTTCATAAGTAACATTTTGTTTACTGCAGTTCAATGTCAACCTGAGCTTAGTTTGTGAATGGCAGGGATCCCTTGAGGATAGAGGCAGACATCTGGAATTTTGGCTAGGTGGCTGCAACGTATATTTATCCATAACTTACAGAGAATACCCCACAGAGGATAATTTCCACAAGGGAATCAGTCCTGGCAGCAGCAAAGAAGGAGGAAGGAAAGGATAGCTGTCCTACATCATCATGTGCCCTCCTGACTAGAAATCCAAAGCCAGAATATTCCAAAATTTCCAGGGCTTAACCAATCCACCTATTTATTTGGTGTATGCAGTCTGGTCAACCCAAGTCACAGTGTTCTTATCAATGATGCTTGAGGCACGAAGACCTCCAGGAAGTTGAGTCATTTTGTGGTCCTCAACAGTGTGTGTCATGGTTTGTGGCTGCCCACATTGACATAGTGGACTGTTTTTAAAACACCACCGAAATTCTGCTGTAAGCACAAATTCCATGTCCGGTATGAAATTGGTTCAGAAAAATCCATTGCCCGCACAATTCAAACCTGGGTTGACATAGAGTGGGGTCCGAGACAAGATAATTATTTTTCACTTTCTCTGCAGACCATGAAGCTCACCACACATCCTCTACTGTAAATCTCTCACTGGTAAACCTACAGAATCATAGAACTGGAAGGGACCTCGAGAGATCATCTAGTCCAGTCCCCTGCACTCAAGGCAGGACTAAGTATTATCTAGACCATCCATGACAGGTGCTTGTCCAACCTGCTCTTAAAAATCCCCAATGATGGAGATTCCACCACCTCCATAGGCAATTTATTCCAGTGCTTAACCACTCTGATAGTTAGGAAGTTTTTCCTAATGTCCAACCTAAACCGCCCTGCTGCAATTTAAGCTTCTTGTCCTATCCTCAAAGGTTAAGAAGAACAATTTTTCTCCCTCCTTCTTGTAACAATCTTTTATGTACTTGAAAACTGTTATCATGTCCCCTCTCAGTCTTCTCTTCTCCAGACTAAACAAACCCAATTTTTTCAATCTTTCCTCATAGGTCATGTTTTCTAGACCTTTAATCATTTTTGTTGCTCTTCTCTGGACTTTCTCCAATTTGTCCACATCTTTCCTGAAATGTGGTGCCCAGAACTGTACACAATACTCCAGTTGAGGCCTAATCAGCATGGAATGGAGCAGAATAATTACTTCTCATGTCTTGCTTACAATATGCCTGCTAATATTTCCCAAAATGATTTTTTCTTTTTTGGAAACAGCGTTATACTGTTGACTCATATTTAGCTTGTGATCCACTGTGACACCCAGATCCCTTTCCGCAGTACTCCTTCCTAGGTAGTCATTTCCCATTTTGTATGTGTACAACTGATTGTTCCTTCCTAAGTGGAGTACTTTGCATTTGTCCTTATTGAATTTCATCCTGTTTACTTCAGACCATTTCTCCAGTTTGTCCAGATCATTTTGAATTTTAATCCTATCTTCCTAAGCACTTGCAACCCCCTCTCAGCCTGGTAACATCCACAAACTATATAAGTGTACTATCTATGCCATTATCTAAATCATTGATGAAGATATTGAACAGAACTGTACCCAGAACCAATCCCTGTGGGACCCCACTCATTATGCCCTTCCAGCATGACTGTGAACCACTGATAACTACTCTCTGAGAACGATTTTCCAACCAGTTATGCACACACCTTATAGTAGCTCCATCTCGGTTGTATTCCCCTAATTTGTTTATGAGAAGGTCATGCAAGACAGTATCAAAAGTCTTATTAAAGTCAAGCTATACCACATCTACCGCTTCCCCCCATGCACAAGGCTTGTTACACTGTCAAAGAAAGCTATAAAGTTGGTTTGACACAATTTGTTCTTGAAAAATCCATGCTGACTGTTATTTATCACCTTATTATCTTCTAGGTGTTTGCAAATTGACCCTTTGCTCCATTATTTTTCCAGGAACAGAAGCTAAGATGACTGGTCTGTAATTCCCCGGATTGTCCTTATTTCCCTTTTTATAGATGGACACTACATTTGCCCTTTTCCAATCTTCTGGAAGTGTTCCATGACTTTTCAAAGATAATTGCTAATGGTTCAGATATCTCCTCAGTCAGCTCCTTGAGTATTCTAGGATGCATTTCATCAGGCCCTGGTGATTTGAAGACATCTAACTTGTCTAAGTAATTTTTGACTTGTTCTTTCCCTATTTTAGATTCTGATCCTACCTCATTTTCACTGGCATTCGCTATTTTAGACGTCCCATTGCCACCAACCTTCTTGGTGAAAACTGAAACAAAGTAGTCATTAAGAACCCCTGCCATTTCCACATTTTCTGTTATTGTCTTTCCCCCTTCATTGAGTAATGGGTCTACTCTGTCCTTGGTCTTCCTCTTGCTTCTAATGTATTTGTGCAATGTTTTCTTGTTTCCTTTTATGTCCCTAGCTAGTTTGATCTCATTTTGTGCCTTGGCTTTTCTAATTTTGTCCCTACATACTTGTGTTATTTGTTTATATTCATCCTTTGTAGTTTGACCGAGTTTCCACTTTTTGTAGGACTCTTTTTTGAATTTTAGATCATTGAAGATCTCCTGGTTAAGCCAGGGTGATGTCTTGCCATACTTCCTATCTTTCCTACGCAGTGAGATAGTTTGCTCTTGTGCCCTTAATAATGTCTCTCTGAAAAACTGCCAACAGTTAGACTTAGACTTGCTTCCCATGAGATTTTACCTACCAACTCCCTGAGTTTGCTAAAGTCTGCCTTCTTGAAATCCATTGTCTTTATTGTGCTGTTCTCCCTCCTACCATTCCTTAGAATCATGAACTCTACCATTTCATGTTCACTTTCACCCAAGTTGCCTTCCACTTTCAAATTCTCAGCCAGTTCTTCCCTATTTGTCAAAATCAAATCTAGAACAGCCTCCCCTCTAGTAGCTTTCTCCACCTTCTGAAATAAAAAATTGCTTCCAATACATTCTAAGAACTTGTTGGATAATCTGTGCCAATAGATGTCTGGGTAGTTGAAGTCCGACAACAGATGATGTGAGGACAGACGACCATATTGTGGATTAAACAAGTCTTTAATTAATTGTAGATGTGGCATATCATGCAATTTTGTCACAAGCTTTGATATTCTTTCCTCTCTGCAAACACTGGGCAGAACAATATTGCAGAGAAGTGGTAACCGTGGTAGAGGAATAGATTTAAGAGTTCCTGAAATAATATGCATGGTTGAATGAAGTTGTACATCAATCATCTTTGTGTGACATGAGCAAGCTCAGACTGAAACGCAATACTCCGCTGCTGAATAACAAAGCGCTAAGGCTGAAATGTCTAACATTTGGGCCATGGTGCCCCATGTTGTTCTGACTGGTTTTCCGAGCAGGTTGTTGTGCCCTGGCCCTGGCCCTGGGGCCCAGAATTTCTGTTGGCTGGCCTGCACAGATGGTGAAATTCTTTGCAAAATTGGATGCTCAAGCACCTTGAAACAGATGCTTAGAAGTGAAATTGCTTGAAGGCAAGAGATGCTTGAAGGCAAGTGTGTGTTTTTTCCAGGTTTCAGCAAGACAATGACCTTCGTTTGGCACCAGATTCTAGGCAGTCTGGATTTCCACAGAACTCTGTTGAAAAAAACAAATGAGCCATTCTCATGCACGAGGACCCAGATGTTTAATGAATTCAGGTGCAATTCTGTCATATTCGGGAGCTGTACCCATTGTTAAATCATTCAGGACTTTATCCAATTCCAGACTGGTTAATGGCTCCATCTTTCTATCAGCTGAATTGTTCCTTAAGAAACGCCATCACTCATCATGTACCTGTCTTTTGACAACTCTGTCATCAGGAGCTTTGATGACTTTCAGTAGGTGACTGGCAATCTGATTTGGAGTAACTGCTGGCCTGCTTTGTGCACAAGGACGTTGAGCTGCACCTACTTGGTGAATTAAGCTCCAGCTCTTCCAGCATGACCACGAAAAGTCATACGCCAGTGTCACTTCCACCCATCAAGCCCAATGAGCAGCATTCAATGAGTCTATAAGATGGTCCACAATCTCCGGATCACCTGACTGCTCATACTGTCTCAGCAAGTCTGCACAATCCTCATTCAAACATGGAATGTACACTGGTCAGAAGCTGCGTGGAATTGTTGCACTTGCAGCTTTAAAAATGGCACAGCAGATATGACAGTTTGCATCTT
Organism: Trachemys scripta elegans; assembly: GCF_013100865.1. Taxonomy (NCBI): domain Eukaryota; kingdom Metazoa; phylum Chordata; order Testudines; family Emydidae; genus Trachemys; species Trachemys scripta. The sequence goes on from NC_048300.1 coordinate 163,960,835, forward strand.
CCACAGAGATTATGTTTAATGGGAGGGTCACAAAGCTCCATTCTAAATACCCTGTAAAGGAGCTCCAATCTGCCTTTGAAAGTTCTATGTAGGCTTTGGTATGCTCCTTATAAACAGAAGATGCATTCCCATCTGAATCAACGAAGAACGATGTTGGCTATGTGGAAAATCACTAACTACAGTACATGCCACTGGTTGCAGGCAACTGGCAAATGACGTGACCCAGCAGCACAGGTCTAGGCAATAATCCCCATTCCAATGTGGTGGGTTTCAAATTGCAAATGTATATAAGCCACCAGGTGTAACATGGGGGCCACAAGTTCTCCCAAGGCTTAAACATCTGGCAGCATAGGTGCTGACTCAGTGGGTGCTCTGGGGCTGGAGCACCCAAGGAAAAAAATAGTGGGCGTTCAGCACCCACCAGCGACAGCTTTTGATAACAGAGTAACAAACAAAATATGGAAAATGTTGAACTGAGCGAGAATGGTATTTGCATTAGACTCACTATACAGGATGTACATTTCATTAACAATTATGTATATTTTAACCTATAAAATGCAATCGTAAAAGGTGTCCATAAAAGCATGTATATAACAATTTTAATTCAGGTCACTAGACTAGTCCACTTAATGGAGAGCTGCTAATGCAACTGTTTCCTGCCTGGATGCCCTGGAATCAAATAGTTCATCAATCACTTCCAGCTAGATTTGCAGGTCTAGCAAAAGCAATAGACCCTTAAAGGTTAGAAGTATTGGTTTATATACACATGTTGCTTCTCTTGCAAACCATACAAGATGGTTATTTTGTCTCCACAGAACCATGGAATGATTTGTTTTAGAAGGGAGCCTTTGGAAGGTCACCTGCTCCACCATCTTCACCCTCCTGCACAGAAGCATAATCTTATTAAGTTTAAGCCATTTCCAATATTTCATTATCAAGCTTTGTCTTGGAGCTTTCCAGAGAAAGTGAGCCTGCTGCTTTCTTGGGAAGCATGTTCTATATTCCCTAGTTTATCTTATGTTAAAAAGTTAGTTGTTTGGGTCAAATCAAATGCAGCAGAGCACAACACAGGAGAACTGTTCATGGAGTTGCACTCACAAAGAGGGAGAGCTATTGCATAGGTGGAGAATGCAAAGAGCCTCACACCATTGTGCCTGCACAAAGACCCACAAGAACTGACAATCTATGTGCTCCCTTGAGTGTTTTGAAGTCACAAGGGGTTCAGACAAAGTCTGTATGAGCATATGAGGGTAAAATCCATTGGCTTCAACAGAGTCAGGATTTCACACCTAGATTTATGGATCTGAATAGCAATAAGAACCCTCACTACATATCTTGAGGTCTGCTCCTACTAAATACCATCTAATCTCAATTTTACTTCCTGCATTTTATACCTATTGTCTTGTCCAATTTGATTTTCAAGGATAATTGTTCCCATTCATCCCTAAATAACTATTGCAATTGCCCTCCCTTCTTTCAGGGAAGCAGTGTTGCTTATTATTTGGCCCTGCTTTAAAAACTTCTGTATTATTATTATTTATGAAAATCACAAGATGCTATGGAAACCATGCCTTATTCATACTAAATCATTCCTGATGCACTTTCCTATGGACTGCTTCCATTCTTTAGAGGGTTGTTATAAAACATAGCACAACACAGGTTGGGACATTACAGTGCATATAGAACTAGGATCTAGGAAGAAAAAAAGAAAAGGCTTGTGTCTTCTAATTATTTGTATATACTGCCACAGTATTATAAATAAAATCCATACAATTTAGTTGTAGATCACATTCAAATGATACATATATCTGACATCTGCTATCTTTTCTTATAAGAGTTTTACATGAGGTCATGCACTACTATTTTTCTTAAGATGACCTCGTATAATCATTGAATAAACCAATGATTTACCTTTGTGCATTTGTTTTCTTACTCATAGTTTTGTTTGTTTTGGTTTTGGTCTGTTTGAACCAGGACAGCAGTTTTGTGTCAGAATCATGGTCGTTTCATTGTTTCTCTTAGTCTCTTTATCCCATTTGTTACCTTCTGTGCACCACATCTATGTGTGTCTGACAGGACATCAGGCATCTTGCACTTTGGATTCGTAAGTTGCCATGTCCTGTCACAGATGTAAATATCATGCTCTTTACCTTTTTGGGATAACTTGGCATCAGCTGACCTGTATCTAGCTTGTGGTTATTTTGTCTTGCCTGTATGTGTTCTTATTAGTTGCTCTTATTATAGCCTTTTCATTAAAATAATAATTTCAGTCATTTTATATAAATAAGTCTCTGAACAGACCTGAAGCTTCTTCAATATCTCTAGAATATTATAGCGATGTTAAAAATACAGAAACTTACATTTTAGGCAAATTTGCAATGCCATTTAAACATTTGGGCCTTACATTACATATGGACTCATGAACACAAGGAAAGTTGCCTTTTCATACATAATAATACACACATAGGTAATATATTTTAAAAGAGAATAATATTAATTAGGTATATGAAACAACCTGTAATAATTCAACTACTATGTTATTTATAATCAAATAAATCCAAATGTTCTACGGGAAAAAAAGATTGAAGTGGAGCTGCTATTAAATCTTTGCAGAAAATAATACACTAGTGTAATTGAACAATATAATGATGGTAATTGTTTGTGAGTTAAAAACCTTGGGCCAGATCCTTTGCTGGGATTAAATGGGTGCTGCTCTGATGGTTTGAGTGAGGTTTCACACAATTATATCAGCAGAGAATTTGACTCCTTCTGTTTTTCATATTTAATTTTCATGATGCTCAAGAGAGTTGGCTGTTGTGTAAGCATTGATAATTTTATGTAGACATTGACAATTCCTCTAATAAGCTTAAAAATAAAATTAATTTCTTACTTCAGCCTCCCTAATGAGCTTCCTCAGTTGCGCTTTCTGTCAAACTGATTCTCTCAGGCTCTACCCTAATTATTACAGTATTTACACAAATACAAGAAATACTTACATGCCATAGAAAGACGTAGTAAGGGGGTGCTGGCATTCCATATTCCTGGCTGCAGGAGCTCAAGCAAATTTCTTGAAGGCGCACCATCAATGCTTATTTCAAAGCTGGCTTTAAAAATTCAGTCACTGGCCTTCTAACCAGTGGTGCAAGATTATCAGCAAATGAGCTGTGTGAGATGGGAGCCTGCTACATTAGATACTTTTAGAAAGCAGAGGTGAAATCATAGCCCCATGGGAGCTAATGGAAATTTTGCCAGTGGGCCCAGGATTTCACCCCAGAGGTTTGCATGTCAGCTCTGATTACACTGGTCTACAATTTTTGAGAAGTCGTCTGCTTCAGAGATAAAATATGCTATTTATTATGTATTTTGATGTGCTGAATTCAAATATGACAAGTAAAACAACTGATTAGCTACTTGTTTCTAAGATATTTAAGTTTTTACATTTTATGTCTGTGTATATTGTGTAGATAGTAGAGTTTTAATCATAAATTGTAAACCTAGGTCTTTTCATGTGTTTATGGTTGCTTTACATGATAATATTTCACCTGTCCTGTTTATTTAACACTTTAAAAATCAGCAAAACGGTTATATAAATAAAATTTATTATGAAACAAAAGGCAAAGAACTATTATGTACATAGTTTAGTCCTATTCAGTGTCTACTCAGCGCTTCTTGACTTGTCTCTTGTATTCATTAAATGGAGCATCTCTTGTCACTGTCCAGCAATAGTCTGCAAGCATTGATGGGCTCCATTTGCCCTGATAGCGTTTCTCCATTGTTGCAATGTCCTGGTGAAATTGCTCGCCGGGCTCGTCGCTCACTGCTCCGCAGTTCGGTGGAAAAAAATCTAGATGAGAGTGCAAAGAATGTATCTTTAGTGACATGTTGCAACCAAAGCTTTTGTATGCCTTGAGGAGGTTTTCCATCAACAATCTGTAGTTGTCTGCCTTGTTGTTTCCGAGAAAATTTATTGCCATTAACTGGAAGGCTTTTCATGCCGTCTTTTCCTTGCCACGCAGTGCATGGTCAAATGCATCATCTCGAAGAAGTTCACGAATCTGAGGACCAACAAAGACACCTTCCTTTTTCTTAGCTTCACTTAACCTTGGAAATTTTCCAAGGAGATACTTGAAAGCTGCTTGTGTTTTGTCAATGGCCTTGACAAAGTTCTTCATCAGACCCAGCTTGATGTGTAAGGGTAGTAACAAAATCTTCCTTGATTCAACAAGTGGTGGATGCTGAACACTTTTCCTCCTAGGTTCCAATGACTGTCAGAGTGGCCAATTTTTCTTGATGTAGTGGGAATCTCTTGCACGACTATCCCATTCGCAGAGAAAACAGCAGTACTTTGTGTATCCAGTCTGCAGACCAAGAAGAGAGCAACAACCTTCAAATTGCCACAGAGCTGCCACTGATGTTGGTCATAGTTTATGCACCTCAAAAGTTGTTTCATGTTGTCATAGGTTTCCTTCATATGGACTACATGACCAACTGGAATTGATGGCAAAACATTGCCATTATGCAGTAAAACAGCTTTAAGACTCCTCTTCGATGAATCAATGAGCAGTCTCCACTCATCTGGATCGTGAACGATGTTGGGGGCTGCCATCACACCATCGATGTTGTTGCAGGCTACAAGATCACCTTCCATGAACAAGAATGGGACAAGATCCCTTTGACGGTCACGGAACATGGAAACCCTAACATCACCTGCCAGGAGATTCCACTGCTGTAGTCTGGAGCCCAACAGCTCTGCCTTACTCTTGGGTAGTTCCAAATCCCTGACAAGGTCATTCAGTTCACCTTGTGTTATGAGGTGTGGTTCAGAGGAGGAGGATGGGAGAAAATACGGGTCCTGCGACATTGATGGTTCAGGACCAGAAGTTTCATCCTCTTCCTCTTCCTCATCTGACTCAAGAGAGAATGATTCTGGTCTATCAGGAAACGGCAGTCCTTCTCCGTGGGGTACTGGGCATATAGCTGATGGAATGTTTGGATAATGCACAGTCCACTTTTTCTTCTTTGACATACCTTTCCCAACTGGAGGCTCCATGCAGAAGTAACAATTGCTGGTATGATCTGTTGGCTCTCTCCAAATCATTGGCACTGCAAAAGGCATAGATTTCCTTTTCCTGTTCAACCACTGGTGAAGATTTGTTGCACAAGTGTTGCAGCATATGTGTGGGGCCCACCTCTTGTCCTGATCTCCAATTTTGCAGCCGAAATAAAGGTGATAGGCTTTCTTAACCATAGTAGTTATACTGCGCTTTTGTGATGCAAAAGTCACTTCACCACAAACATAGCAGAAGTTATCTGCACTGTTCACACAAGTACGAGGCATCTCTGCTCACTTTGGCTAAACAGAAATGTGTCCCTTTGCAAAATCAAACACTGACAAATAAGAGAGCACAACACTGTATGATTTCTAGAGCTGATATAGGGCAATTTGTTCAGCAGAGTGATGTAAGCTTCGTTATGATTGCATCATCCATGACTTCTAGGAATAACATGATGCAATTCATATAATGGATGACGCAATACCAGCTTCAGATTGCATCATTCATTGTTTTGCCTAAAAAGCAAGTACTGTCCAAACCCAGTCATAGATTTATTCATAGATCCAGTCAAAGATGTATTTTAGTAATTTCTGGTTTAAATTGAGATCCCTTCCCTTTATAACTCACTTATCCTCCGCCATTCCCAAGTCAAGGGTTGTATATACTGACCCAATAGCATATCTTGAAAACTAGAACCAATCAACAATTTTAAGCATCATTTTCGTTCTCAGTGACCCAGAATTACTAAAGTTGGACCACATTTATTTCAGAAGCATTTTGGCTGTAGAGCAGTGTTATGAAATTTGGTTTCCGCTGTTGAAATATTTTTGGAAGGTTAATCTTAAAATAAATTCAATATCTCCATTCTAGTTAATTTAGGACTGACAGCAACATTAGCCTCTTCAAGAAACATGCTACAGCAAACCAAGAAATTCTGCCTCGTCCCCCAAAGTCAATGACAAAACTTCCATTGACCTACTCTTTTCTCAAGGTATACCCTAAGTGAAATATGAAACCTGGAATTGGTAATTGAAACCTAAAGGCAATTTTGGAGTCACTTGCTCATACCACGAAAAATAATATCTTTTATTTTTAAGGCTAGAAGATTATTAAAAAGTTTATATTGAATATAATAAGATTGATTCCACCTTCTCTCTGTGATCTCACTAGGAAGACTAAAAACTTCCAGAACTCTTAAAATTAAACTGTGAGTTTTTCTATCGTGTGCATCTAATCTTGTGATAGGACTGGATAGCTACACATACTATAAAAAAACAAACCTACTGAGTCAAGGGAGGTTCATCCTAAGGTGACTCTTGTGTGGTGTGAAGTTCTCAGTGAGGCTGTTGAGGTAGTGATCTTCAGCCTTTGTAAAAGAAAACCATTTCTTATATCTATCTTTGTTTGGCATTTCATTTTTGTTCCTGCATTTTATACCATCCTTATTTTAAAAGTCTTCCAGAAAGGATTCAGAACTCTACCTCCACCCCATATCTTCACGTGGTATCAAAGTGTTATTTTCTTTGCCTGTTCAGATCCAGTTTTTTGTTTTACTTCTAGAGGCTTGTACCAAACCGAAGAACACACAGGGATTTCAACAAGATGATATTAGACTGCAAAGTTAGACTCATTCTGTTCAGCACATTATTCCAGAATGTTTTAATATTCTTGTAGGACCAAATCAGAAGATGTAATCCTTCATATCCAGAGAAACAGTACCATGAGTTTGCAGCTCTGATTCCTAGTTTATTCATTCTTTCAGATATTAAATATAGTCTGTTCATAGGTTCTAAGTGTGTAAGTTTTATACTGGAAGCTCTGACTGCTCTCTAATTAGTAATCTATTCCATTTGGCCTTCATTTAGTTAGAGCCTACTTTTCAATCCCTGGCTGATTTTAGCCTGTGTGATACTTTAATTGGAAAAAGAACGGGAATTAAAAATCTAGCTGTAAACCTTAATAATATGGAAACATTTTAGACAGAAGACTATTTCAGTAAATTAAGATTTGGAAAACAGTTGGTAAAAACTTGCAGGACTTGATACTCATTAGACTAACTGCAAAACAGGGAGAAGTTTCAATCAGGAAATGTCCAGTAATTTGCATGAGATGAGATATTAGCAGGTCTGACATGTTGAAATCATGCTTGTGCCACAGTTTGATCTCACTAGTGCATGCCAGCATATGTAACTTCAAAATCCCTTCCACTGATAACTAGTAGTACTCATAAAGGGTGTCTCTCACTAGGCATAAAGAAAGATAGACCTAATGACAGATTTTAGCCATAACTCATTACTGAGATAAATACAGATTTAGGATTTAGATCCAACATCCCCAGTTAGAAAAGCTTTAATATAATGTCCCCTTGTGGTTTAGCCAATGTTTGGCAGAGCTCTTCTCTGGACACTGGATGTGAGAGGAGGAAAGGGCTTTGGAGGGGACATTTGTACCTTTCTGGACAGGCTTCTGAGATTCTTTCTTCACTATGCACCTTTCTGAAGGCAGAAATGTGCCTGCCCTTTATGCAGATCTATGATGGGGAGTGGGTCAAGGAGCCCAAACACAGTGGGCAGGCTATAGTCTCAAACCTGGAAATATTCCTGCTAGACACCACTCAAAGAGGGTGGCTAAAAGACTTGACCATGGCCCCACATTTTACTCACCCATAGTGCTGCTACCAGCCATAGAGGTGAGCCTATGCTGCATCCCTCCAAGGAGCACATGCAACGGAGCTCCAAGGGCACAGTGCCTCCCTGAGGCAGGGTACCTCTGCACCATCCACAATGAAGGCCTGTTCCATGATGATACAATCTGGGTTGTCTTGTTGATGAACAGGAAGGATATGACTTATGTCATAATGATCATACACACTGTACATTGTTGCCTATTCATTCCACTGTCTCCTTTGTATCCCTGCTCATGATGTGCTTTCCAACTGGGCAAGTCACTTACTAATCTGAATATATTTTACAGTACAATCCATACTACTCCCATGTAACATATTCACTCACTTTATGCTCATCAGGGTACTGAATTTTCATGTTGAACATTGTAATATCTTTCCTCTGTGGCTTTTTGAATAATAAATGCTCAGAGGGAAAAAAACAAACAAACAAATAAAAAAAGCAAGCCATGATTTAGTAGCTTCTAGGCATAAACAACCCTTTCTGCAGGTTTTTTTGCACCTATAAATCAGGTGAATAGCAGTAGAGATCATTAGTGCTATTATGTTCTGGGTGGGATGCAATTGGCTTTTTTGTCTTCTTTATCAATGTTTATCATCCTCTCCAGTTGGAGATGTTTATTCAAGCAACGCAAGTGGAGGGAAACTAGAAAGGAGAGATATTAAAATAAGAAAGATGGTCTCTATTTTCTGGAGACACATAATGAACATATCTCTTGAAATGAAGCAAAAGAGCAAGATAAGCTGGGCAGAGGAGGATTTAATTAAAACTAAAAAGTAAGATGGAAAATTGAATGACTTTTTTATTAACCAGCAGTGAAGCTGAAAGGACAAATGCGGGATTCACACCAGGATGAGAAAAAGGCTAGTATCTGTATTTGTTCAGGGCTGGAAACAATTCTGGTGCTGCAGCTCTTTGGTGGGGGAATTCCTCTCACGGCTGCCAGTGATACAGCACTCAGTGTATGCAATGGAGATGGCTAGTCAGCTCTCTTCTGTGGCATGACACACTTTAAACTGAAGTCTTACTTTGGCTTATCAAAAATGTTTTCCAAAGTGAAGGTAGTTTCTGAGAAATCTCTGTGCAGTATAAGGTATAGTAAGTTGGGAAAACCCTACAATAAATTTTGCTGGGGCAAGGCATTATCAGCCTACTGTTGAGAAGAAGGTTCTGAGTTCAGGACTATTTTTTATGTTTTCCTTAGACAGCTTTTGAGATAATGCAAAATGGTGGTGATGAATGGAACAAATACCTATCAGTATAATTACAGCCCAGTCCTGTAACGTTTACTCACATGAGTGGTCCCATTTAAGTCAAGGCCACTACTGGCAGGGTCAGGTGCAATAAAATTCATGTATGCACCTGGTGATATGAAGTGTATGGAGTGGTGATATGCAGTGTTCCTTTAAATGCACAGCACTGTGTAAACTAACTGTGCCCAGTACTTTCTTCCCTTGATTAGGAGGGACATACATGATCCAAAACTCAAATTCAAAATATGCTTATAAAATGCATCCTGAACATTAATGGAACTTTCTTCACAGAATTTATCTTGCATTCTAACCAACCTTCAGAAAACTTTTTGAGGTTAAGTACTTTGCTTGACATTATACTAGGCTTTGTTACCCTGTGCTCCCCCTTCATCTGTTTGTTGTAGCCACTGGTTGTGTCTCTGTAATGGGGTTTACAAACCCCATACTGAGTATAGGAGCAGAAGAAAGAGGAGTGTCTTCCTTGATTACACGCAATCAGGCTGATCACTCTCCATAGAGCTGTCAGAAGTGCCAATCATGGAGGCAGGCACCCACAGCTGTGACCAATAAATTAAACAAACCTAGCTCTAAGGAAGAAGTAGGGAGAAGCATGAGATAGCTGAGAGGCAACATACCTGTGTTAGACTGATGCTAAGAAACTGACAAGGAGATAAAATAAGACTGTAAGCTCTTGCGTTTAAGGGCTGATAGACTCAATTTAGGTTAAAAACTGTGGTCTAACTGTAGGTGAATTGAAGGGGACCAGTTAGGAGAAAGTTAGGGCCCCTATAGAGATTGCACCAAGAACAGTCATCAGTCTTAGATTAAACATTCTTTGGAGCAGGTATCATCTTTTTGTTGAATGTTAATACAGTGCCTAGCACAATGGGGTCTTGATCCCTGATTTGCAGCCCGAGGTATGACTGAAAAATAATACACCTGATAAGTGTTTGGAATGATTCTCTGAATTGCATCAGAAACTTGGATTTCTCTGTATCACCAAATCAGATAGCAATCCTTGTGGGGGTGAATTGAGAAGAAAGGTAGAGCTTTCAAAATATATTTATGGATAAAATAAATCATTCTGATTACTTGAAACTGAAAAGGGGGCTAAAATGCTAAAATGATACATACTGTACCTTCATCACCACTAGAAATTCTGGTGAAGAAAAAACTGCAGCAGATTCTGCACGGGTCTGAATCTTCTGCAAAATGAACTTTTACAGAACTTAACTGGAGCAAGACCCACTTGAGATCTGCAGTGGCTTGACTTCAGAAAGACTCTCAGGAGTAGAACATGAACACACACAAGCCTCAATTCAGGAAGCCAGTGGGACTGAAACATGCAGTTAAAGTTAAGCACATGCTTAAGTGCTTTCTTGAATAGGTCCCAAAAGCATTATACACGTCAGTCTGATTAATAAATTTGCACACATAGTAAGGAAGTTATGTCTAATAAATTTCCCAGTATATGTTTATGTAAATATTTAGTATTTTAGTAGTTACTGGTTTGAGACAGTGAAAAGAAAATGTCTGAAAACACCAAGTGCTGTATCCATTGCTGTAGAAGACAAAATTATTAATATTAAATAACTTCAGACAGAGGGTCATTCCATCCATTTATTAAGGTACCAAGTAATATATGCAGTACCCATTGCTTGTCACCACCACAAATGAAAATGTAAGTGTACTTTACTGTTGAATTTCTTTGCAAATAGCTATGCTAAAATTAGGAAAAAAAACTAATTAGAAAGTTACCTATTTAAACCACACTGCAAATTTGTAACCACATTAGTTGAGGCAGAAAATGAATATTTGAATTGATTGCCCGAACACCATTCATTGGGGGAACTAACCTGAAACAGTATTGAGCCCACTTCGTTAAAAAATTATACATTTGTTAAATGGGGTTTTTGCACTCTTTATTCAAAGGAAGTGGGGCATGCCCAATTTTCAGTTAAGCTATATGTGACTTAAAGTCATTGCAATTACATGTGTCTTGCAAATGGTTATTTCTCCATCATGAATTCAATGCATCACAGACCCCCAACAAGAATGACACCAAATAGGAGTGAAAAGACACATTCCAAAAAATAAAATTGCATTTTATTATTTGAGGTGAAGAAAAATGGTTAGGTGTAGCTGCGCAGAGCATATATGAATGAGAAGTTTTTGTACTAATTACATGGCTATTTAAGAATGACATTCACTGTATACTCACTTCTGGAAAATTGCTTGGTAATTACCATAGCAATCTGCCATGTGATGCAGTACATACAAAGTATTTCTAATGCTTATTAAAATAGCAATTACTCCTCCAATTATATCCTAACCTAACCCTTTTACATTTGAACAGAATGTTTCTCTACAAGTCAGTTATTTTAATGGATTTGCTCTTATTATATTTTAATTTGTTCTTAATTTTGCATTTTCATCCTTTTTTTTTTAGGATGGAAGACATTATTAAGGAGTTTGAGAGTTAAAAAATGTGATCTAATGTATTTAGAATTTACAGATGCTCATGATGCTAACCAGGATGCAGCTTTGATGGGGCTGGGAGCAGTGGAGACACCTCCTGGGGCAAGAGGGGGAGGGGAGAGTTCTCCATTGGGAGCAGGTGACGCTGTGTTTTAAGTGACTTCTCTCCTTTCCTTCCCTCCCTCTTTTGCCTTTAGCAAGTGGAACCACCTTCTTCTCTTCCTTCCTCGTGCTGAGTGGGAGGGGTGTGGGTAGGAGAAGGTCAGGGTCACTTGCTGCATCTGGGCCTGGACTCTGGGGCCTGCGTCACCTAACTTTGTTGCCTTTGGGTGCTGGGGGTGATGATGGGGCTGGATGATTGGCTCCCATTTGTTGGTAGTGGAGCATGAGGAGTGCTGATGCAGTTTGTTGGCGAGACAGGGTAGCCAATGGGGTTCCCTATTTCAGTCCCACCCTCCACACTATTTTTCTAGTTGCTGGATCTCTGGTAATACTGGGGACTTGCCTGATGACTAATTTTGGGATCTGAAAGGGATTTTTTCCATAAGGCAAAATTTGCAAACTGCTTTATGGGTTTTTTCACCTTCCACCCAGAACACAGGAGGTCCAGCCTAATGGTTTAAATTACAATTGTCACAACTTTGGTGGGTTCCAGTGTAGTTGGTGCATTCATTAGAAAGAGTCCAACTGAGATCCTAGTAATGCAGAGGGCTGTTTGGGCATCAGTTTTGGGCACTCATATGGCATGGTGAGGGGTTTGCCTCTGTGTCTCATGTAGCTTGTGGTTCTTCTCATCCTTTCTCTCCTATCTCTAGTGTGGAGGAGGGGAGCAGTTCAATACTCTGACTTCCAGGCAGGGTCCTTTGGCAGGCCTGAGGGTGTAGAAGGGGCATGGCCTACATACTCACTCTGAGGTTTCAGTACTCTAGTGCCACCAGCGCTTATTGAGATCTGCATTGGAATAACCCTGCTGGGCATTTCGGCATGCATATGTCAAAGCTGATTCCCCACTCTGGCATTTCGAGTGCAGAAGGAGGGGGCCTGCAAGGATTCTAAAAATTAATACTTGCAACTCCAGGCTTGTATTAAACTCCGCAGGTTACAGCTTTTCTCTGATCTTGGCTTGGTAAATGCTGCCACCACCCAAGTGAAAAACTGCCTCTTGCAAATCCTGAAAAGACTCACTTGGGAAGTTTTCCCTGAGGTCCCTTGGCTTTTCCACCCCTCCCTCGGGGAAGCCGAGAAAGAAAACAAAGGAAATTAGCTCCTGCCACCAGCTAATTTAACAACATATGTACAAACCTCTTAGGACACCAAAAATCCAATCCTGTTCTTAAAAAAGATAAATTTTATTAAAACTAAAAAGAAAGAAAATACATCTAGAATTTAGGCTTTTGCTAGATTTTAAAAGAGCAATTCCAAAAATTAAGTACCCAAAATAGCTTTCTTGGGGGTTCAGCTTAAAGGTTACAAGAAAACAAAAGCATCTGGAGTTAGCACAGAGGAGTCCACAAGCCTTACAGAAAATAAAAGAAATAAACCTAATCGCGTCTTTTTAGACATTTCCTGAGCTACTTATGTATTTGGGTTGTTCTAGGTATAATCTGATGATTTCCATATCTGGCAAAAAGCTTTTTACAGAATAGTCATAGCCCTGACTTTGCTCTGTTCTCCTCTCTCCAGAGAGCAACACAGAACACAAAGGGAAATTTTAAGAAGTTCTAGCCTTCCCAATGTCTCTTTTGGTCAGGTGCCCACTCCCTTTTCTTTACCTGGGGGACTTTTTAACCCTTTACAGGTAAAGCAAGCAGCCACCAAGATGGACTTTATAGCTAACTGGCTGGTTGGATGTCCATAAAAGGGAGCTACCCCCCACCCACTTCATTTATCACAGCATACTCCTCACTTAAGTATATTACAGTGTCTCTGTCTCCTTCTTTCTATGTCCACATCAAAGACAACATGTGGCAGAATGTTAGTTCTTCGCCATCACAAATCAACCTACTGCATATGTAAAAACAAGCATCTTTGCAAAAAATAGCAATATGAGCCCGTCTCCTCCACTGTTACCTTCTTTTCTTGCCGCATCACATGCAGTTTCCATACTGTGTGTTCATAAAACAGACTCTGCTATCAATTGCCTTGCAGTGAAAGTCATATAATCTTCATAGCTCTGGCTATGCCAGGCAAACGTGAAAAGCCATTAAGCCTGAGACTGTATACACTTCTTGTGATCTGCCTCTTTTAACCTCTGCAACTATCCTTATCTTCTCTTTTACCAGTTTCTTTATTGCCCAACATATTTTGAAGGAAGGTCTGTTTAGGCAAAAAAATTAGATTATTTTTTTAATCTGTAAATCTTCTGATATCTCTATCAGGAAACTTTTTTTTTTTAAAAAAATCCATTGTTGTTACAATTTGTATTTACGTAGTATCTGATATAGCTAATTTTATGGCCTCCATTATTGTAGAATCTGAGCCCGTCACAATCTTTAATATATTTATCCTCACAATGCTCCTGTGAGGTAGAGAAGTAGTAGTGTTATTCTACAGATGGGGAACAGAGGAACTAAAGCCCAGGTTTTAAAGGTATTCAGACACCTAAAGATGCAGATAGGCACCTAGTGGGATTTTCAGAGTTGAAATCAATGGAAATTAGGAACCTAAACACTTTTGTAAATCCTAATAGGTATCTATTTGCATCTTTAGGGCCAGGTATTTAGGCAACTAAGTGACTTGTCCAAGGTTAAAGTAAGTCTGTGGCCAAGAAGAGTGTTGAACCTGGAGGTACTGAATCCTAGGCTAGCATCTTAACCACTAGACATTTCTTCTTTGGGGCCCCATTTAGGGATTGGGGCTCCATTTTACTAGTCACTGTATATCACAGTGGGTCAGGAATTTTTAATTACTCAAAATCCCAACTTTTCATGAAAGATTCCATTTCAATACATTTCTCATTTCAAAATTTTTGGCCAAAACTTTAGAAATTGTCAAAATGTTCAATTTTTTAAATGAAAAGTTCCATTTTTCTTTTGTTCAGAAAGGTTTTTCTTTTTGAAATTTACATTAATTTATAGTACAAAAGTGTAGAAAATAAAAGTTGAAATCAAGGCAAAACATTTCAACCTTTTTAAAATGTGGACACCGGGACAAGATGCAATATTCCAGTTTAAGTCTCACCAATGCCATATACGGAGGTAAAACTGCCTCCCTACTCTTATCTACGAGTTCCCTGTTTATGCATCCAAGGATCACCTTAATCCTTTTTGCCACAGCACAGCATGTGGAACTCATGTTGAGATGTTTTTCCCTTATGATTCCTAAATCCTTTTCAGAGTCACTGCTTTATAGGCTATAGTCCCCCATTTCAAAGCTGCAGCCTGCATTGGGGGGGATAGCTCAGTGGTTTGAGCATTGGCCTGTTAAACCCAGGGTTGTGAGTTCAGTCTTTGAGGGGACCATTTAAAGATTTGGGGCAAAAATCTAACTGGGATTGGTCCTGCTTTGAGCAGGGGATTGGACTACATGACCTCCTGGGGTCCCTTTCAACCCTGATATTCTTTGTTCCTACATATTGCACCTTCCCTTTGTTTCCCTATGATATGTTCCTTGTTTTGCATACATGTGAAAAATGGGTAAAAAAGTACAGTGAGTATATTCATATATCCAAGATGGTTGTTGCTAATATGTTAATAAATGGGTAGCACTGTGCAACATAAAGAAAAATGTATTATTGTCATATTCACTACATTAAAGAGCAGAGAGACTGCCAGATTTTCCATTCTAATCTTGTGTTCCCTAATGAGAACAATGAAATTATATTATAATAATGTTGGCTTTCTATACAACCTTTCATCGGAGAATTTCAAAACTCTTTAGAGACATTAATTAATGAAACCTTACAACACCCCTAAAAAGTAGGTAAGTTAAGTTACAGGAAAACAATAGGGACAGACTCTGCATGAAAATACAGTCCATATAGTTTTCCTGGAGCATTTTAAAATAATGTTTTATATATGAAACTCTACATGTTTATCTATCAGCAGATATTAAGATGGGAATTTAGATCTGATCTGATGACTAATACATTAACTTAATGATTTGATTAATTTAAAAATGAATTTAGAAGTGATGTGGACTGTAATACAGATTTTCTTCAAATACTCAACATTAGACTGAATCATGATTGTACATAGCTGACTAAAGCAGATGCTACATTGGTAGATGTAGGTAGATACATGGTTCTAGTGGGGTGAATTATACCACTCAGGATCTGTGCTTTGAACATGGATTTGAAGGCCAGATAAGAAAGCATCCCAAACATCCCAAGTTTGTAGCTGCCTTACATTTGCCAAACCAGTTCTACCCATTTCTCTAATTAAAACGTGTAAGATTTCCAGGACTTGATTGAGCGTGATTGCTCATGTATAGAAAATAGACAAGAGAGCTTTTCTTTAAATGCAATAAACAACTTTTTTTAGTTTTTGAAACAACAAAACAAAGGGCTAGATTCTAAGAAGCCCTTGTCCAGAGGCATAGTGGGTGGGGAGGTCAGGTGAAGCCTTCACACCCCTTTCCTGGCACACTCAAGATACAGGCAGAATGGACTGATCTTTCACTGCTATGTTAGGGCACAGGATGTACAAGGAAAGGAGCTGGGGAGGACAAGGTAGGGAAACACCAGCCTGCAGAGTGGAACTTGAAGCAACACCAGAAAGAAACGTGTACCCCCTAAAGGGGTATAGTAGTGTGTTTACTCCCTCTGTGTGCTGGGAAGCTCCAGCCTACTGTGATATACAAGTTAGACTGGATAATGATTTGGGAGTAAAGTTCTGTAAGACTTGTTGGTTTGAAGTAGATGCAAAAATGTTTTTTTTTTTTAATTCCTTCTCTGGGGGTTCACATCTCCTGAGCTTTGATTTTAAGGTTCTAGTGAACTCCGTTCATTATAATATTTAGCACTTGCTCCCATAGCGCTAACATGCCTCTCTAAGGTATTATTATTTATATTTTACAGATGGGTAACTATTGAATAAGTGACTTGTCTGAAATCACACCACAAGGTCATTGACAAAGTTGGAATTAGAAAACAGTCTTCTGCCTCCCATCCACTCAACTCCTGCTGTCTCCAATCACATCTGCCCCTCATTCATGACTATTCAGTTCACCTAGTATCATGTGGACCTTGCAAAGATGTGAATTTTGCATCATTTTAGTTCTAAAAAGAGATTTACTTAAAGCTGGAATCAGGTTGTAAGCCTGCAATAGTTGCAATGGTTCTGAGAGCCTAAGAACTATAAACTTCAGTGAATCTTATTTCAGTTTTGTCTTTTAAGTTCAGGTGAATGTAACATGATTTTATATTTCCAGTTTTTATCCATTCCTTTAAAACTAAAAAAATTTCATCTCACTCAATCTTTCCATGTTCAGTGGACTCTGAGTTTTTCCCTAAACATTTCATTCTAGAGTTCCTATTTTCCAATATAAATTTTCAATCAGCTAAGTAGGATAAATACTAAAGTATGGAACAAATTCTGTCATTGCACTGTTCAGTCCCATTTAGATGGGCAAGCCAGCACTGAATTTGGATCATGATGTATAAAATAAATGTTATAAGAAAACTAAATATGCCATGTCAGATTTTTAAGCTGCAAAATCCATTGGTTAGAAGAACTAAGGATGTGTTTCTGGTAATAGTTTTTATAAATAGTAAATCACCAATATAACCTGATAAAAATCACTGTGATTGTCATGGTATCTAATACAAAACACAGGGTAGGATACATAACTGGTTTCAAATCAGAGCTCTCTCTCTCTCATCAGCCACAAAAATTGAGATCTTGATTAGAGTTGACCAGAGGATGACAATTCCATTTTGCAGCAACTTCTGAGATTTCAAAATTTGTTCTGATTCCACATTGGAACAAAACCAGATTCTTTCTAATGGTTTTGTAGGAACATAATTATGTCAAGAGAGGAGTGGGGTTACAGCACTGGCCTGGGAGACTCAGGATCAAGGTCATGCCCCTCTTCTGTCTCATTCAGAGCAGAGATTTGCATCCAGCATCACTTCAAATGAGGCAGAGCAAGGACCTGCCCCTGGGTCACCCCCAGCCCAGCCTCCTAACCACCAAGATATAGAGTCAGAGCTTCAGTCTCTGTCTCCATTGATGCAAAAAACACACCATGAAACATTTTGTCTTGGATGAAACAGCATATTTCACTAAAGTGAAATCAGTGAAAATGTTCCAACAAGCTCTACTCTAGATCCAGATTACACACACACTAAACTATAGGTATCCAGGGCTTTGCTGCTGGGTTCATATTTAGTCTGCATGCCATCCCATCCTACTCAACAGCAGGAACAGGATCTGCCACAGCAGCAGGGTAACCATAAGATTCCACCACAAGAATGACCTCTTCTTCTATCCCAAATCCCCAACTAAAACCAACAACAGAATAACCCTGAAACAAGTCAACCTTAGCAAAAAATAAGTTAATAACCTTTAAAACCCCCAAAACCCTATCCCAAGGAGAGGTTTTACCCTGAAAAGGGAGAAGTGCCAGAGACTCCATGAAATACACTAGGGACTTGGCGGTTGGTGTTGATTTTTTTGTGAAAGGCCCTCAGATACTATGTTGATGGGAGACAGTATAAAGCCCATAAGTATATAGGAAACCATCCTACTCAACAGCTGTCAATTCCTTCTCCCCTATCAGTTGCTACATTCAGACACCTTGCACAATACTCTTTTGCTGCAAGGTGAGCAAAAATGTCACTGGACGTAAAACTGTTCCCCAGGCTATCCCCCTCCTATTGTAAATTTCTGCTAACTAATATTTTTACTCCCAGACCTACAAAGATAACACTAATTTGGCCATGTGAGCATTTTCATGGTGAATACCCATGTTCTCGCTGCAGGACATGCTTACCCTGAATCTCACTGAGTGCTCATGGATAACTTTTCATTCTAGTTGTACAGATCTACTTAAAACACGGTCTATTAGTTGCCTCCCGATAACAAATTAAATTTCAGAAGCAACAAAATCTGTGGACAAGACACTCAGCCGGGACTCAGCAGAGCTGCATTCTATTCCTGGCTCCACTAAACTGCATTGTCCATGAACAGGTCATGTCACCTCTCTGTGGCTGTATTTTCCCTGCTATCCTTTGTTTGTCTTGTCTGTTTAGATTGTAAGAATTTTAGAACAGTGACTGTCTCTTACAATGTCCCTAGAACAATGGGGCCCCAATCTCAGCTGGTGTAATACAAATAATAGTAGTAGGAATAATTTTCACAGTTTTGGGGATTATTAGATGGTAAAGTACATAAACAGGAGCACTGCATCATCAAGTGAGTGGGGATAAAAGGGAAATAAAAATGCTATTTTTATAATAAAAAAAATTCTATGACAACTGGGTAAGATAACTACTTTCATGAGATTTCTTACAATAAAGGGAGCCACTTATTTGATTAACTGTATTGAAATTTAAGCATTAGTTTAGGCAAAACAAGAAGATAAAGCTAAAAACCAGATGCACCTGTGTTTGTTGTTATTAAAGCACTGTGATCAGCGGAAATATTCCAGAATGCTACAATTCTGCCCATCGAAAGCTGACAAACAACCTCCCACTCTTTTGTCTGCCTCAGCAGAAATGTGATCATGCGGTTGAACAATTTTTCAGCCAGCTTCCCCAGGTGGCTTTCATAAAGGAAAAAGGGAAATTTTATTACAGAACCTACTTTCATCCTTATGTGACACTAATCCTAATTCATTAATGACAGCAATACGCAATCTGGCCTCTGTTTACAGTGGGTTTTTGTACATACAAAATATGTGCAAGCACAGACAAATAATTCATTTGCATGGACAAATGATGAACTGTGTACATACTAGTGTTACAACAGTAGGACACTTAGGTCAGTGACTTCAGTGGAGTTACTCAGAATTTATACCAATATAGCTAAACGTAGAATTTGGCTCCTAATATGTTTTTAACTCTACCAAACAGAAAACAGAGGTTCACGGAAAATATATATTGGATTTTAAGGCATTTCTAGACTTCAGATTGGGCCTTACATTATCCTTGAAAATGAATAATTATTTCATACTTACAGGTAAAGTTGACAGTAGATAAGATGACTCTCTAACTTTGAATTCATACTTCCAAAAGAAGTGCCAGAGTCTGTAGTTTAGTACAGTTACGGGACTACAACAAACACAGCTCTCAGACTGTATGATAATAGTGCAGTAGAAGAAAAACCTATAGATGAATGGGTGAATGGATGAATGCATTTAGTAATAGTGTGACACCAATTTCTGAGATATTTGTTTCCCTTTCTCTCCCTGATTTAAGAATTCCCACCATTAGAAAATGCTTGTCAGTTTGTCAAGGTTTAATTAAATATTGTCCTTAATTCCCAATGGCGTAAGTAAGACCTGAGGACATGCAGTACCTTGTACAATCAGCTTCTTAATGAGTAATGTATCTTCAGAATAAGCAAGGGCCACTGAAGAAGGGAGGGCTAGCTCAGTGGTTTGAGCATTGGCCTTCTAAACCCGGGGTTGTGAGCTCAATCCTTGAGGGGGCCACTTAGGGATCTAGGGAAAAATCAGTACTTGGTCCTGCTAGTGAAGGCAGGGGGCTGGACTCAATGACCTTTTGGGGTCCCTTCCAGTTCTAGGAGATAGGCATATCTCCATATATTATTATTATTAAGAGTGCAAAGGAAAGGAATGGAGAAGGCAATAGTCTGCACTAACAAGAAAACCATGTTAGTTGAACTGCTGTTAACACAGTGTACATGTCATTATGGGGTATATAGCACCCATCGTACCACGGCTACTAAGGGGTTAATGAGTAGACTCACTATCTCCTCAACTGCAACTAATGGCTGGGGGATAAGAAGCCTGCAGAACAGAGGAGAGGGTGGCTGTCAGAGAGACTACAAAGAGGAGACTCCTTCAGCAGCCAACTAGCAGGAAACTATCCAGGAAGTTGGATTTCCATAGAGGGAGAATCAGAGAATGTGAGTATGGAAAAGGCCTACAAGGGAGGTGAAATGGGAAGCTGCCCAGGGAAGCAGAAAGGATTGTAAGGAACTGGTCCCAGCTGCTTAATGCAGGGTCCCTTGGCTGGAACCCAGAGAGTGCAAAGGGGATGGTCAAACCCCTTAAAACAAAAGGGATCAAGACTCTGCAGGGCCTGGGATTATTGATCTTTTGCTGAGATCATTGGACTCAGAGTCTATCAGACTCCTCTCACCTTCTGGGGAAATACTATAAATTACCTGGCTGGAGTCATAAGGGGAAGCTGTCAGGCACACGACCCAACAACTGTTAGTATTGTGTAGGGAAAGTAAAGCAGAATTGCGGTGACACTGTGTACAGCCATAAGAGGGCACTGGCTAGCAAAGTCTCCCCAAGAACATGTCCAGTGTTGACTGGGCATAACCCATTGTACAGAACACATTATGGGATACTATAATTCCTCTTCTGAAACTTTTCACAGGTTAGATGATGTTCTAGACTAGATTTGACCCTTACTTCTTTTGACCATATCTGCTTTGGCAAGGAGTTAGCAGACAATAGGTTTAAGTACAGTTCATGTTCAGATGGTTTATAAATGAGTTGCAGACTAGGCATAATTGGTTTAATGCCTGATCCTGGAGTTGCTGAGTACCCTCCCCTGCATTGACTACCATGGGATCGCAACGTGCTCAGTGCCTAGAGGAACTAATCAAAATGATTTGGAACAAAACAATCTGTTCATCCATAAATTACCTAGTTTAAAACATGGGAATTTTTGGTGAAAATATGTTTTTCAAACTTTTCTGGTTTTCTAAAGGTTTCCACTGAAACTTTAAAGACAATCAATGTCACCAATTGGTTGTTCTATTTGCGCCTTTATTTGTGCATGAACAAGACTATTAGTTGTTCAGCATTATTTTATAAATCTCAGTTATCCAGTCAGGAAAGCAGAACTGTGCCAGGCTGAGGTAACCAGTCCCATGCCATAAATAACTAATAACATAGACATATTGCATGGTTAGCAAGCAATATATAAGTCAAAATTGCTTAAGCAATCTATGCTGTGAATAGATACAAATAACGAATAAATTTTTCAGAAATCAGGGACAGTTCATGAACACAAAAAAAGGTGCCCCATTTAATATTACTCACCACAAATGAGTTAGACAGCTCTACTCTTAAGCAATAGCTGTTTTAAAAAGAGAAAGAAAAGAGAAAGTACAATAAAACTTTATAAGGCATGACTTATGCATTTTAGTCACAGCCTCTCTTAGCAAGTTGCATTTAACTGAATATGCACAGCATTACATACTAAATACTTGCTAATCTCTCAGTTTTTCGTTTCCTGGCATTATCTGACTGAAAATGCCATTAGTGAATATTGTGATTTAAGGGGAAAGACACTGCACAATAAAAGATTCATTTAGTGTACCAGCTTTTAAAATTAAATCTTGTTTCCAGATCTCAAATGCAAATTTAGTACAACTCTAAACTCTGCTTGGCAAAGACTTGCTATGAAGAAAATTGTGTTTTTCTGATAATAGCTTATCTTTATAATCTTTATTTTTAACACCAGAAAGGAAGAGAGGAAAAATCATGATGAACTACTAAGGCGATGTCTACACTACAAGCTAGGGGTATGATTCCCTTCTTATGAACGCATACTCGTGCTAGCTCTTATTGAACTGGCATGAGTGTAAATAGCAGTGTAGCATGATATCACTGGCAATAGGAGTGGAGGCACAGCTGAGCTGTGCTGAGTACAAACCTGCCTGAAACCAGTGGGTATTTACTCAGTGCAGCTCAGCAATTCCTCTTCTAACCATGCTACCACAGCTATACTGCTATTTATACTCGCACTAGCTCCAAGAGAGCTAGCCTGAGTATGTGTACACAAATAGGGGAATCACATCCCACCTTATAGTGCAGATGCAGCCCAAGATATGCACCTGTGTAAGCTGATCATCCATGTCATTGCACTACTGTAACTCACACTTCCACATCCTGTTCCCTCTCTATTGTTTGTCAGCCTTGCTAATTGTGACACATCTAATATGTATACAGTAAGCTGTTTTGGATGGGAACCATGTCTTCCAATCCCTTATCTTCAAAAAGAAAGCAAAACTTTCTAACCCACAAAAATGATCACTAACAAAATCTAGAAAATATAATACTATCCACTCTCATGAAGTAATATATTGTAATATTAACTTATAGAATCACAGAGATTTATTGGGACACTGCAAGTATCAACTCCAGTACACACAGGCAGGAATGAACTTCTGCTAACTCCCCAGTTCAAAACAATAACAACTGAATACTAAAATAAAGATATAATACTATCTACTGCTGCAAGTGCCATCTACACTAAACATTCCAACTTTCCCTGCTAGTTAAATAAGCAGTAACTCCTAGGAATCCAGGCAGTCTGCCATCCATGCAGGTTTCTGTGTTGGTCCACCCACTTGAGTCCAACAGTCAGTCATGAACACATCACTCTCAATTGGATCAGGATTATCAGTGAGTGCAGGATAATCAGTGATTATCAGACAGGTTCATGTCCTCTAGGGCAGGCCTATCTATTGTGGGCAGATTTCTGTTGAAGACAGTGGTGTGTTGAGGTCCTAAGAACATCCCAGCAATTCCTTCTTCACATCCAGTCTCTCATTATGAGCCACAGGAACCTGCTGGGATATCTGCAAATCCTCTTTGCATCCCTCTGAGATAGTTATTGAGCATCCTCGGTGTTTGCCTTCCCCTTTATTTCAATGAATCTGTGCACAAGAAATCAATTCACTACAAAGAAAAGAGCTTTTGCTTTTTGTATCACCAAGGATACATTGTTTAGTTTTCAGAGTAGCAGCCGTGTTAGTCTGTATCCACAAAAAGAACAGGAGTACTTCTGGCACCTTAGAGACTGACAAATTTATTTGAGCATAAGCTTTCATGGGCTACAGCCCACTTCATCAGATGCATAGAATGGAACATATAGTGAGGAGATATATTTGTAATCACTATTTAAGGTCCCCTTCAAAAAGGAGTACATTTGGGATTTTTTTCCAGGCTGCTTTTTCCAGTTGCATAGCCACACCTTCTTTCCTTCCTGAATGGACACATACTTTTCCTTTTCCCTGTCATCTTGTGCCTGGCATGCTTGCTTCCAGTGCATCTGTTCCTCCTCAGGTCACTGATATAAGACTCTGCCACTTCACCCACCTGTATAAGTATAGGGGGCCTGGCCAGTTCTTGGTGCCTGAACATGAAGTCACAGGAACTCATGAGTATGCAGAGTCCAAAATAAATCACACAAGGTGACTAATGGATAGTTGAGCACTGGATGCTCTTAAATGCAAAGACGACAAAAGGTGACTGTGTCCCAGTCTTGCTGGTCTTCACGAGGACTCTAAGCATAGAACCAATGGTGCAGATTTACTCCTTCCACTCCCACATTATTCACAGCATGGCAACATCAGTCCTCATCTTGGTTATCTGGAGTTGTCAGCAAATCTTGTGTAATAACCATGATTCATTCCTTCTCCTGATCACTGCAGATGCAATACTATATGTTTCATCAATGCATCTGTAATTTTCTCAGTCCTTTTATCCTTCAGTGGTTGTACCATCACATACTTAGAGAAGGTGTCATATGCTACCAGCAAATGCCAGTTTCCATATGGTGTTTCTGAACTGCCAGGGCTTAGTAGGTTGAGGCATTTCCCCTAAAGCAGTTCTGCCTTTTCTTGCTGGCACTTTCCTTTCTTAACAGGGAAAAACCAATTCCTCAGCATCTGCAGTCATGCCCAGCCAAAAAGCTCTGTCGGATACTCAGCTCAGAGTCATTTCATATCACATGTGTACTGCCACTTTGTTGTCATGACAACACTCCAGCACTGTTCTCTGTATGCTTGCTAGCTATACGATCCTGTTACCTTCCTACACCAGCCGGATCAATGCGGAATTGCTCCTGAGTGCATTGAACCTACCCAGTCTGGGGCTCCTTCAGTAGATCAGCTGGCACACTGAACGTAACTCAGAGCCCTTAGACTGTTCTTGCCAGATGTTCCCGTGAGACCAGGCTGAGTCTATTCTCATTGCCCTCACCTAGCTGAGAGCATCTGCAACCAAACTTTGCTTTCCAGGTTTATCATGAACTGTGAATTTATTGTCAGAAAGCTTTTGAATCCATCTCCACAGGCATGCTTCTGGGTTGTGCTTCATAAGGACCCACTTCATGGTACGTGCTCCCCCATATAGACAGTGATTTCATGCTTAGTAAATAGGGACAATAAGCTTTGAGGGACTCCACAATAGTCAGATACTCCAGTTCTGTACCTGAATACCTGGTTTCCCTTTCATTTCACTTTCAATCTCCAATAGCCACCAGTATGTGCCTGTATGTGCACTCATCAGTTTCTTCAACTGCATAGTACCTAACAGTGCTTTTGGATGATGATGCCAGAGCATTTTACCAGCAGCTTCTCAGTGAGGGTTTCAGAGTGGTAGCCGTGTTAGTCTGTATCCGCAAAAAGAACAAGGAGTACTTGTGGCACCTTAGAGACTAACGAATTTATTTGAGCATAAGTTTTCATGGGCTAAAGCCCACTTCGACAGATGCATGCAGTGGAAAATACAGTAGGAAGATATATATATTCACAGAGAACATAAAAAAATGGGTGTTGCCATACCAACTCTAATGAGACTAATTCTGTTCCTGTTGAAATCAGCTTCAATGGGAGCAGAATTAAGGCAAAGCTGAATGCATATGAAAATCTTATCCTAAATAGAGAAGACACAGACAGAAGTAGGGGGAGGATGGGTTGATGATGGAAAAACAATGAGACTGAATGGTGAAGTTAAGGTCACATGTTGTTAGTTAGTTTTGGTTGGTTTTTTTCACTGAAGTCTTTTTATTCTGACCAACTACAAGCGGCTAAACGTTAGCCTCTTTTATTGACTAAATCAAGCTACTTAGTGCCTAAGCAGTGGTGAGTGCAGCTGAATTTGTGCTGCTAATATCACATCAGTGGTAATATTGGGAGAAAAGAATATCTGAGTATAGATCCACCATGCTGATCTGGGAGCAAATTTTCACTGACTTTGTCTTTCCACTGTTCTTTCTGTTCAGAGTTTTTCTTCTTTCCCCTTCCTTGCTTCTTCTTCTTCTGCATGACTTCCTTTCTCCAGACTTTCTCCAGGTCTCTCTTCATCACTTTCCTTATCCTTTTCTATTTTCTATTCATTTTGTTCCAGTCTGCTTTCTATTTTTAGTTGTGCATTTTGTTCACTTTGAAAATTCATTCCTTCCTCTTGCCACTTAAATTTCCTTGGTTTCTATTTTGGTGTCCTGTTTCTTGTGGCTACAATGGATTTCTCTCTCTATGCCTTTCCTGGATTCATTTTTCTCTTCATTTCTCCTAGGTCTCACTTTCTTTCTTGTTTATGTCTCCCTCATTTTCTCTACATTTGTACATTTCTTATTGATCTTATATGTGCTGTTGACCATCATTCAAAGTAGTTTTAATTGAAAATCCCATCAGAACAGCTATTCTAATAATGTCACATATTAAGAGTTACCTAGAGGTGATAAAATTGGCTGTATCCTTCTAATTTTGTAGGAAAACTACCAACCTCAAAGTATTTAGAGGCAAATTTGCAGGAGATTTGTGAAGTTTGAATTATCATTAACATCCTGACTAGAAGCCCCCAATTCAGGAAAGTACTTAAGCATGTGCTTAACTCTATCCCTGTTAAGTTAAAGTTTAAGCATGTGTGTAAGTACTGTTGAATAGGGATTCTTTTCTGTACTGGAGCCGAGAGAGCTAGCCTTCCTCAAATTTTTATTCCAAGATGAAGATTATTTTTATAAATAATTCTTCAGAAGGATCAAATAACACAAAATGTTAACAGTTCTGAATAACTATCTAGCAAGCAATAAGCTTCCCCCCCCCCTTTTTTTTTTTTTATTTAATTCCTTCAACAGTTTACAATATATTACCTTGGATTGGTCTTATTTCTTAACAGTATCTCGGTATTGAATGCTCTACATAAAACAAGCAATTAAAACCTCCATTTACTTGTGTCCACATGCAATACACATGTGGAAAGTACTTCATTTACTCTTTGGGATTTTGTACAGAATTAATATATTTGTTACACAATTAGTGAATTGTCTGTCACTCAGCTTTATTTAATCAACTGAGATTGTCTCAGAAAAGTTGATAGGAAGTCTTAAGTAAACATTATACATCTTTCCAATGGTTTAGCATGGAAACTTCCTTGTTATCCCTCAGTCAGCATAATTCCTAATTGCTGTCATCTGCACTGATGTTTAACTGATTCCTGTTCTTTTCCAAAAGTAGTCACAATATGGACTTTTAGGCCCAGAACTTTAAGGTATTTATCTTCTAAATACCTTTAAATCAGTGGGAGTTAGGCACCTAAATACCTTTAAGCATCCGGGCATTAGTTCTTTTACTCCCCCTTGCTTTGCTTTGCACACTCTATTCCAAAAACTGGGGTTTAAAGTTATCTTCCAAACATTGCAGGCACATTGATTTACTAAAGTCTACAAAGTCCTCTGATGGACTTGATCAGATTGCAATTAAAGCTCTGCTGGCAAGTTTGTGTGTACTGGGGACCTAACCAATGCTCATGAAGTCAGTGAAAAGCTTTCCACTGAGTTCAGTGGGCATATGGTCATGTCCCTTGTGCACAGATTGAAAAATCATTACTACTCTTTCGGCTGACTCTCCTGACCTCTCAACTCAAACCTCTGACTCTCATCTATTTCCAGCTGCTCGCAGTCCCTCTCAGAGTATCTCTGGGGTGACCTTTGAATGTTTCCTTCTCTATCCAAATCTCATCCCTTGTCCTCACAACTGATCCCTCTTTGTCATGCCTGGGATAAAGCTCCCAGGTACTCTGCCTCTTCTTTAAGACCCAGATTCAGCAAATCACTTAAACACGTTATCCAGTCCTGTTTAGCACTTGCTTAAACTTAAGTATATGTGTAAATATTTTGCTGAATCAGAGCCCAATTTCTCTTCATCATTTACACCTACTATATTCCTACAAACCTGTTTCTGAATTGTCACTATCTGTATGTATTATGTGTATTACCATAGCATCTAGGAACCCCAGTTGTGAACCAGGAGTTAGGCAAAGAGAACAGATGAGAACTTTCTATGTCTGTGACAAGAGAGAAGAAAGGAAGAGTTGTAGTAGTGGAAGGGAAAGTGAGCCCAGGGAAGGAGGAAAGTCATGTCATAATGGGTAAATTGTCTCTTGGAAGAAATTGGCGACACCTGGTCTGTAGAGAGAAATGAAAGCAGGAGGGAAGGGTTTGAAGTGTGAGTCAAAGGTGGTGAAAAAGTTGCTTGCGTTTGTAGTGTGTTATTCAGTTAAGTTGGAGAAGTAGAATTCTTGGGTCAGGAAGATGTAACTGGAGGAAAGAAAAAAATGTAGTGGAGGAAGTCAGCTTGTTCATGGGATTTCTGCCGGAGATGTTCCACAGCACGAGAAAGCAGAAGCAGAGGAGATGCGTATTGGGGATGAGCCAGGGCTGGGGACTGGTAGGATGGACACTGAAGTGCGGGATAGGGACAAAAGAGTCAAGGATGGAGGAGAGCAAAGCATGGCAAGAATCAGCAATTATATCAATGGGAGAAAGGGAAGAGAGGGCACTGAGGAGAGAGCTGAAAGCAGATGAGACGACATCAGTGTTGGTTAGCTGGAAGTCACCAAAAGGCCAAATAAGAGGGCAAGAGGGTGATGGCTGATGGGTAGTGTTGAAAAAGGTCAGGTTATGATTGGAGAGGAGGAACTCAGCAGCAGGGAGATTAGTGGACAGCAATGCTTGGTGAAGAATTCTGAATATGGTATTGAGTATGCATGTGCTGTAGTTCAAACCTGCAAGAAAGATGATTACCTACATGCTGGTTTCCAGCTACTCACTTCTGCATCCGGTTCTCCCTATGCAGACACATCTAGCCTGAACACCACCTAGTTGTCTTTCAAAGTTCAGGTTCCCTCTCAGCCAGTCAACTCCCTTTGTCAATTTGTGAAATACTCACCAGAAGGGTATGTCACTGGTCTTTATTTTTCCCTATGTCATCTTGAAAATGCAACAACAGTAGCTGTGTTCTCACTTTCTGAATAGACAATGACAAATCTTTATTCTTTCAGTTCAACCCAGATCTTCAGAATGTCTGCTGGGAAAAACTATCACCACCTCACACCCACAGTGCACACTTTCCATGGTGAAGCAAAAAGCTGCAAGGGAGATAAATAATGCCATGGGACCTTGACTTTAATAGGAGTTTTTCCTGACTAAGAGAGCAGAACTGAGTCCTGAGACTATTGGTTGGAGGCACAGAGACAGAATGTTTTCAGAAAATGGTAGGGGATACAAAAGTGATTCTGTTTGATCAAAAGTGGTCCATTTTTGATGAGCTAAGAGGGTTCTGAAGAGGATTGAAATACTCCATGATTTAAAAGCCAGTTCAGAAAAATCACTTTGGAAAAAAATATGAAGGTTTCACCATTTTTGTAACCGATCAGAATTTGGAGAGATTTCAATTTTCCAACCAAGCAGCCAGATTATACTTTTACTGGTATTATAACCTTGTATGTTAACTATGACCTTGGTCCTTAATCAAGAGTTTTTAAAAAAATGGAAGTGTTTTAAAGAGCTTGCCTCATCAAGTTATCATAATTAAATCATCATTTTCATCAAGCAACAAAATGTGACCAAATTACCATGCAAAACTATTAATCACACCACAGATACATTTCAATTGCAAACAGTTTAGGATGAATTTATAAAAAATTTCTTGAGATAATCACAGGAGTAAAATTGCATTAATGGTTTGCCATTCAAGGAGGACCTACGGATTATTGTAGAAAGATTACTATTAAAATATTAAGACCTAAATCCTGCAAATGATTATTTATGTCAACACTCCCATTGATTTCAGTAAGAATTTGAAGGATTGGGTGCTTAAGTATGTGACTAACTTTAAGCACATGAGTAGACTCATTGAAGTCAATCGGTCATCTCATGTACTTAGACACCTTGCTTAAAGATGCTCAATTAATATTATGCCTAACAGTTCCTATCTGAAGTCATTCAATTTAACTGGAATAGCTCTGCTCCTCCCCTACACCCACAATAGTAGAACATTTTGCCATATGATGTAGATAACTGAAAAGGCATTAGAATTTGGCTACATTGTAACAAAGACACAGTATGGTTAAAATACTAATCTTCTGCAAAATAAATATTTTGACCAATTAAAAAAATAACAAATTAATCAATTTATTTATGTTTCATCTTCATCACTATAATCTTGTTATCCTCTTCTGAGCATGCATCCCATGTGATCTCCAGGAAAGCTGTAGTCAGTGAAAACTTCGCAAGCTTCCTAGTAGCAGGTTCCATCTTAATGAAGCCACTGTTATAGAAACCACTGGGAACTTCTTCTTTTATACCATACTTCAGTTAATTCAAAAATCTAAACATTCCACAGCTAAATCCACC
Source organism: Trachemys scripta elegans (assembly GCF_013100865.1). Classification (NCBI taxonomy): domain Eukaryota; kingdom Metazoa; phylum Chordata; order Testudines; family Emydidae; genus Trachemys; species Trachemys scripta. Next base: position 163,990,875 of record NC_048300.1, read on the forward strand.
ATGCTGAGAGATGGCAATGGCATGCCCAACTCACCCATTCATGTTGGGGTGAAGGCAGGTGGAAAATAATTTGAATTTTAATTACCAAGCTGCTATCTTAGAATCCTTCTGTTGGCCTCTATTGGTAGAGCTAATCTGCTCAGTAAATGGGGGGCAGAAGCCAAAGTTCTGCCCATTCCTTTCCCTTTCCTTTACTTCCCCATTCCCTCCCTACCCACTGGCTCACAGTGGGGTGTTCACAAAGAACTGGAGCTGCCCTCTACATCAGACCGATATTCAGGTAGTCTGAGCACTGGGGTTGGGGCTTGTAACCCTAAGAGCCCCTCAAATTCTAGTACCAATTGTTCACTGTCATATAACAGCAATTCCTATCAGGCCTGACAAACTCACTACACCTAGCACATGGTATTTAGCTATAAAGAATGTCGTGTAAGGTACCAAAGGAAAACTTATATCATACTTGTCATCCTAATCATTGTGTGATGTATAAATGGGTAACTATTAAAAAGTTATACATGCATGCTGAACATATATTTAAACCCATCAAAACAGTCAGTGTTGATAACCAAGGAGTTTCTAGACAGGAATGTTGATGTATGTGTCTGCCTAGGTCTTTGATGTAAATTGAGCATGGTAAAAGCCAACACAAAACAAGCTATGTTTGCATATTAAGACAGCGGGAAATGCAAATGAACAGAAGGATGAGAAAAACAGCATGGACAGCATGGTGTCTGCTCACTAGCGAGAGAGAAGAACCTTGTTTGGGGGTACACTGCAGGGAAGGAAAGTTTTGGGGTCACTGAGGAACACTCCTGGCAGAGGGGAATGATTCATGAAAAATCTGGATCCCGGAGTGACTGAAAATCATCAAACTCTGCAAAAGGACAGTAAGGTGAGAAACTGTTTTGGCCAAAGAACTTTAGCAAACTTCAATCATGTTTAGTCTCTTAGGGCTGGTCCACACTAACCCCCCAGTTCGAACTAAGATACGCAACTTCAGCTATGTGAATAACGTAGCTGAAGTCGAACTATCTTAGTTCGAACGACAAGGTACTTACCGCGGGTCCACACGCAGCAGGCAGGCTCCCCCGTTGACTCCGCGTACTCCTCTCACAGAGCAGGAGTACCGGTGTCGAAGGCGAGCACTTCCGGGATCGATTTATTGCGTCTAGACAAGACGCGATAAATCGATCCCAGAAGATCGATTGCTTACCGCCGAACCCGGAGGTAAGTATAGACGTACCCTTAGAAGTGTGCTATACTTTTTTTTTTATTTGTAACCATTTCTGTTTCTATTATCTTTGCTTGGTATCACTTAAATCTCTGTTCTTTATTCATAAACTTATTCTTGGTTTTACTGTAAATTCATCTCAGTGCTGTAATATTAAAGTAAAGTGTGTATCATCAGCTGAGCTAGCTGGCTGGTATGTACACTGTCTCTTTGGAGATAGTGGACTTGGTAATTTCTGTAAGCATCCCATGACAAGGGCTGGGTATTGAAGGGAAATGCTCTGCAAGGGGGTTCGGGAACTGGGGTCCACCAAGCTATATCTGCCAAGCAAAGTAAGGACGGCAGAGTCCAGAGAAATTTGTCTGGGGTGGCTAATAGAGGGGGTGAGAAGGAGCTGCCACTCAGTTTAGCACCAGCAAATCTCTCTCTTGCTTATATAGAGGAGTAACAAGATCACCCATAGGTCTGGGCATCCCGAGAAGCGTCACAGGCCCTTGCTCCTCCTTAACTATCTGCTCAGCCAGGTAAGACAACCTGGTCCTTACTGCGTAAATCAGAAGTAACGCCGATACTGTATAACTGGTATAAATGAGAGCAACCCTTTATTCTTGAGTAGATTGTGCCATTTCAGGGGCAGTGTGGAGCCTCACTCCTCTGCAGAGGGAGCACCAGAGATATGTCTGCTGAAGCTCTCCAGGTATCAAACAGAGGCATGCACGTGGAAAGGATGGAACCATGGGTCTCCCTACTCTCCACCCTTCCTTCCCCACCCCTCCACTTTGGGATGCTGAATGCCCTGAAGAAAGTAACTAGCGAGTGGCTTTTGCACTCTTCTGAGCATAGAGACTGCAGTTCTGCCTGGCCCTAGTCTGGGCTATGCAAGAATGTGGGGAGTCTTCCTGCTGCCCCTCCCCATAGTGCACTGGGCTGTTGTATTTATAGTAAAGTGTGGTTAGCAGTGCTTGCATTGCCTCAGTTGGCTTGAGGACAGGGTATTAAAGTGTTCTCCAAGAAAACCAGACTCTGCCACTGTAACTCAGGTTTAAATTCATGGGCTCAGTCCTCAAGTGCGCTGAAATTATACCCCGTGCAGCTGAGAGGAGAAGGTGGGAGAAGTTGGCTGTAAGCAATCTTCCTACTTCCCTGATCCTGGGTTGCTGTAAGTCACCCCTGCAAAAGCCAGCCATTATGCCAGTCAGGATCTGGTGAAGTGCCATGTGCTCGATCCCACCCCTGAAACAGCAAAGGGAGAAATGATGTAGCTCTGAGTGCACCACTCAAGGATTCCCCTGCAATAGAGGAATTCCCAGCTGCCCCTTTAGAGCAGTCCTCCAGTTGCTCTGTGTTGCTGGAGCCAGGACTGAGAATTGAACCTACTCATGAAGTAGCCTGATAGTTATGTATCCTCTAGGGCTAATTGCTAGAGCACTGTAAAGGGGCCTTGGTGAATTAGAGAATCAGGCCCTTTGTATCATTGGCAGAAACTGGCTCAGTTAGTTTCTTTGATTTTTGTGCTAATGTGTAAATTACTTTACACTCAAAAATATTTATAACAGAGTGGAGCTCAGGATAAGTCCGTTCAGAACTAAACTAGTTAACTTTAAAGAGAACCAAGTTTCTTTTTACTCTTAAATAAACACTGCTGCTCACGTGAGCAATACATGAAGTTTGATAAGGAAGGAGAATTTCTATTGTTTATATAGCTTGCACTTGGTATACATTAAAGTTATGCTAATTCTGTAGGTTCTGATTTAAAAAACTATCATTCTCAGGCCTTCCTGTTTACTGGGCAAGTAATATTCAGTTTTGAGATCCTTATCTCTGGAGTATGTGGCACCGTATGCTGTTTATATGAATAAGGCTTAGCTGTGTTTGTTACTGGATTATTTAATAAAGTTAATTTTTTACAGATCAATTAGCTAAAAAGGGCTAATCAAGAAAGGAGCCAACTCTTGTTCTAACATATGGAATTTGGTAGACAGAAACAGTCCTGTGGAGGAACATATCTTTCTGAATTGTAATGTAATGACTATCTGAAATTAAATTTTAAATCAGAAGAGTTGGATATTATCTGCCTCACTAGGGAAGGAGTCAGAGAAATGTACACTCACAAGCCATCAAAACCTGTGAAGGATAGTCCAAAGCAACAAACCAGAATTTATAAAGAAGTTGGGTAGAAATATGAAATACAATTCAATTTTTTAAAATATGCAAAGAACTATACCACTTTATTTTGTACAGTGACTTTCATACAAACTCTATCCTTTACAGAGTTAGATAATGTTACAACAGAGAGAACTAATAAAGGACAGCCAAAAAGACAAACTGAGGCAAACGCAAGGGAAAAAAAAGATGCTTTCAGTTGTTATCTGAAATCAGCTGGAAAACTGATGAGGAATAAAAAGGGCTGTTCCAGAGGAAAGAAGCTGCAGGGAAGAAGGTTCTTGCACCAAAAAGAAAGAAGGGACAGAGAAAAAGCCAGTGCCAGGGAGTAGAGCAGGGAGCAGTGTACAAATTAGGGATAAATTTGGCCCAGATGCTGTGTTACAAGGACCAGGAGAAGGCTACTGTTATCTAGTCATGGGCAGTGATTTTGAATTAGTGGGACTATATACTGAAGGAATATACAATGTCTGAACAAATGATGACACTCGAATTGGAGGGCTGCTTGCTTGCTTTAAAAAAAAAGGCAGACTTGTCAGAGAGAGTTTATAGTAGGACAGGAGGAGAAATGGCAAATACACAGAGGGAATAAAGCAGAGGAAGGAAGGTGTAAAAACAGGTTGATAAGATAAAGCTAAAATGTGCACTTCAGGTTAAATTATGGATTTATGGAGACTAATAAAGGAGGAAGTAACCACGTTAATAGAGTTTTTAAAGTGCCTACATCCAAATGCAACAAGCTTAGCAAAGAAATGAGATCTGGAACTATCTGCATACGGATAAATGAGTAATATTATGAGCCAAACTAGAACTTTGCTAGAAGATAACAATAAAAATTAATTAATATCCAGGGATATCAATTGTTTTTAGAAAGGGCAGCCAGTGTAATGATCCTCAGGCAATTAAGGGGGAGGGGATTTTGAGAGTGAGATATGGATAGGAGGTTGATCTTGCTAATTCCTCCTCTGTGGCCCCATGAGTAGCAAAGATTTGGGAAGAATCCCTGCGAGCAGAATTGAGGACACAGTCAGAGAGCAGAAATCTGTGCTCTGTAGGCAGTGATGGCTTTTAGGCCTATGGGCCAGATTTACAAAGGTATTTAGGCACCTAGTGGAATTTACAAATGTTCCAAAGCAGGTTAGGTGCCTAACTCCCGTTGATATCATTTGCATTTCCTAACCTCCTTAGATGCTTTTCAGCCCGCAGGGCCCAGATTTTCAAAGATATTTTACGTACCTAACTTGATTTCAATCCGAATTAGGTGCCTAAGTACATTTGAGGACCTGGACATAAGAGCTTCTCTCCATCTTTAGGAGCCTAAATGCCTTACTAAATCTGGCACTATGTAACGTATCTCCTGGAGTTCTCCTCTTCCCCGCTCCCATGGTTTTTTCCATGGCAGGATTCATTCAGACCCATGTTCTGTGGTCTTAGCTTTTCTGGTTGCCATTTCCAGCAGTGGTCTGTCAGCTTCACCTTCTGCTCCATGACTATAAATGTTCCAAAAGAAGTCAGCCAAGATATCTCCAATACACACAGGTCACTTTCTGAAAAGCCAGAAGCTGAGGCTAGGTACATTTATGAAGAATCCGAAAGAAAACAGGAAAATCTTGGCCCATCTATTATGTCTGTCAATATGTTTCTCATCTCAGGGAAGGTGGAAGTGTTGTTTTGTAGAGCAGAACTTAGAAAGCAGCCATCACAAGGCAAGTCATGGCACCACACAGCAGTAATCAGAGCTTAGGCCTCATGTTTCTCAGCTCAGACACTAAAAGGAACCAGGCCACAAGGAGCACTGAAGACAGACATGACTGCTGAACTGGGGTGGTAGGCAGAAAATCACTTCTAAAACCACCCCAAGGCAGAGATGGCCCCTCTGGCCCTAACGCGTGCTAATTCTGGCTGCAGGGCTCATTCCCTTCTCTGCCACTAAGACCCAATCAACATCCTTATTTCCCACTGCCTGTTCTCACTGAAGCAAGGAAAACCCTGCTACCCATCTTCCCACTCAAGCCCAAACCTTCACCAAATGCTTCGCAATGTCCTGGCTGCAAGAGAGAGCACGTTGTTCCTCTCCTCCCTCTTTGTGGTGATACCTCTCCCCATTTAACTCCTTGTTTTGGTTCCAGGACACATTCCCTTCTTTCCTCCATCTCAGTGTCAATTACCATCCACATCCTAGCTCCAGGTCCCACTTCCCTCCCTCCCCATCCTTTCAGGCCCTATTCATTACACCACCATCTCCTCCCTTTTCTAACACTGAGTTGATGTGCTTGTTTGGGTCTGAACCACCATAGATGCTGTCAGGGTTCCTTCCCCACTCTGAACTCTGGGGTACAGATGTGGGGATCCACATGAAAGATCCCCTAAGCTTATTTTTACCAGTTAGGTTAAAAACTTTCCCAAGGCACAACTTCCACCTAGAACAGTATGCTGCCACCACCAAGTGATTTAAACAAACATTCAGGGAGGGCCACTTGGAGCCCTACCTTCCCCAAATATCCCCCCAAACCCCTACACCTCCTTTCCTGGGGAGGCTTGAGAATAATATCCTCACCAATTGCTACAGGTGAATGCAGACCCAAACCCTTGGATCTTAAAAACAATGAAAAATCAATCAGGTTCTTAAAAGAAGAATTTTAATTAAAGAAAGGGTAAAAGAATCATCTCTGTAAAATCAGGATGGTAAGTACTTTACAGAATAACAAAAGACTCAAGAACACAGAGGATTTCCTCTCTAGGCAAAACCTTAAAGTTACAAAAACAGGGATAAACCTCCCTCTTAGCACAGGGAAAAATTCACAAGCTAAAACAAAAGGCAATCTAATGCATTTCTTTTCTGCTATTACTATTTCTGCAAGACTAGATGCTTAGTTCAGATATATTTTCCCCTGCCCTGTTTCCTGGCTGATTCCAACAGACACAGACCAAAAACCCCCCCCCCCCCCCCGATTTGAAAGTATCTTCGGTCCTTTTGTTCAGGTGCCCCCAGGTTATCTGAGCTTCTTAACCCTTTACAGGGTAAAGAGGGATTTTATGCTACCCTATGCTACCTTTTAACAGATGCCAATTAAAAGAGTCAGGATGACTTCCTTGGGCTTTGGTTTAGAGCCTTTTGAACATGTGGATTTCCATTGGCTCTCAGAATATTTAGCCAGCTAATTCCCAATTAAATCATCCCAGCAAGGGCTTTGTCAAGCCTGACCTTAAAAACCTCTAAGGAAGGAGATTCCACCACCTTCCTAGGTAACCCATTCCAGTGCTTCACCACCCTCCTAATGAAAAAGTTTTTCCTAATATCCAACCTAAACCTCCCCAACTGCAACTTGAGACCATTACTCCTTGTTCTGTCATCAGGTACTACTGTGAACAGTCTAGATCCATCCTCTTTGGAACCCCCTTTCAGGTAGTTGAAAGCAGCTATCAAATCCCCCCTCATTCTTCTCTTTTGCAGACTAAACAATCCCAGTTCCCTCAGCCTCTCCTCATAAGTCATGTGCTCCAGCCCCCTAACCATTTTTGTTGCCCTCCGCTGGATTCTTTCCAATTTTTCGGCATCCTTCTTGTAGTGTGTGGCCCAAAACTGGACACAGTACTCCAGATGAGGCCTCACCAATGTCGAATAGACGGGAATGATCACGTCCCTCGATCTGCTGGCAATGCCCCTACTTATACAGCCCAAAATGCCCTTAGCTTTCTTGGCAACAAGGGCACACTGTTGACTCATATCCAGCTTCTCATCCACTGTAACCCCTAGGTCCTTTTCTGCAGAACTGCTTCCTAGCCATTCGGTCCCTAGTCTGTAACAGTGCATGGGATTCTTCCGTCCTAAGTGCAGGACTCTGCACTTGTCCTTGTTGAACCTCATCCGGTTTCTTTTGGCCCAATCCTCTAATTTGTCTAGGTCCCTCTGTATCCTATCCCTACCCTCCAGAGTATCTACCACTCCTCTCAGTTTAGTGTCATCTGCAAACTTGCAGAGAGTGCAGTCCATGCCATCCTCCAGATCATTAATGAAGATATTGAACAAAACCGGCCCCAGGTCCGACCCCTGGGGCACACACTTGAAACTGGCTGCCAACTAGACATGGAGCCATGTTCAATCATCACCAATAAAGGTCATAATTGAACACAAAGGAATCAGAAACAATACTCAAGGATAGATTTAGGATTCTAATTAAAAGGAGAAAGGGAAAAATAAACTTTAAACATTGGAAAACATCAATATACTAAGCAAAATCAAATTGGATGACTCGCTTAAAGAAAATGATACATTGGGGAAATGGGGAGGGACATGAACGTAGCATGCAAATGAACTACATGGATAAGCAAGTACAATGTCATTGAAGTCAGCTGAGTTGCATTTGTTTACACAAGGGGTGGATTTGACTGAGACCATGTGTATTAGTAATAAATACAGCATGAATTATAATAAGATCTATTATTTGTGGATATGAGAGAAAATTCACAGCATGATTAAGAAAGGGAACAAGTTAGCTTCAATTTTTTAATATCGTGAAGCAAGATAATGACAAAATGAATTGTGAGGTCAGAAATTAAGACTTAGAGATGTTTAGATGTACAGTGGGTAACTTTTTTTACCAATATGTCACTATGTTACAGAGATTGGTGCAATAGCACAAAGGTGATATTCACCATGATTCAGAGGGAACAGAATCAATGGATTGGAAGTAGAGCTGGTCAAAAAAAATTGGACAAAATATTTTTCTGTCAGAAAATCCTAGTGAGTTGAAATGGAAATGTTGTGTGGAACTCCACTGGGTTCTGTGAAAATTTCCTCAGGTCCTGGATGGAATTTCTGATCACTGCAGCTCTGGGGAAGATACTAGAAATATTAATAAGTGGCAGAATTAATTTGAAACTTATGTTTCATATCTAATTTAGTGAGATGCTATCATAAGAGCTTAATAAAGGGAAATCATGCCTGTCAAATATGCTTCAGTTCTCTGTGTGTGCAGTATTGAAATGGAATACGAGAATGCTATGGTGCACATAATTTAACTGGGTGACAAGAGAACATAAGGTGTTGTTGACATAGCTATGAACACTGGCAGGGATAGATGGAGTTGTACTTGTGTTGGCTCCATTATTTCTCATGGGGTAGTACTGAGCTAGTGCTAGTCAAACTCAGTGTCTCCCTGTTGTGGGGCATTTTAAGATTGTCTTCTGTTCCGATGCCTTTTCAATTAGCTGTTAAGGGGGATACTGACATGATTTGCAATGCCATGGCACTCCATTCTATATCTCTGGGTTTTTTTCAGTGTGGTGTGGTTGATCATCTTTTTAAGGTACCTAGCTAAGAACATTATGGCTTAGTTGAAAATTAGCTAGCTGAAAGTCATTCAGGATAGTAGAGAAATAATGCCGATGGGCTGTGGGAAAATAACTGGAGGGGAAATAACTGGAAGGTAGGCAGATTATATTTGATCCATCAGATGAGGAAGTGTACTCCCCTTTGTTATGTAGGCTCACAACCTGAGATATCAGCTGGCGCCTTAGCTGTATGACCAGTGGCAGCACCAAACAAGAGTGTTTTTTATAACATCTGCACGTAGTGAGAAGGTGGAAAACTATCCTTTTGTGCATGGACCTTTTCACAGTTATCCATATGATAAATGTGATGTCATATGATAGGCATTCTTCGAAGGAAGCTACAGAAATCCTCATTCATCAGAATTCGCCTCCAGAATGAATTAACAAACTTTTAATGTATTATTTACAATTAAAGCCTAGGATTGACCTCCAGTATTATCATCTGGAAGTACCCACTGTCCTTTTTGGGTGACAGAAAGACTTATTTCATACTCCAGTTCAGGCTTCCTTTTCATAAACCATGGAGTCCAATGTTCTCCCAGTCTGGTCTCTCCACTACCATCTTGGAAGCCTGTGCCTCTGTTTTCCCTGATGGAGCAGTCTCTGGAGTCAGGAGAGAGCTTTCTTGGCAACTTCAACCAGCCTGAAGCAAAACATACCTGGTGGGCAAGTCTCCACAGACGCATACCTCCCCACCTGCTGACTTTGGAACAAACATTCCAGAGTGGCTCCTAGCAACCCAATGGGTCCTCACAGACTCCATATGTTTTAAACCAATCTCTCTCTTCCACCCACATTTTACCTCCCACGTACCTACAATAATATAAATGCAATACATGCCCTAACATTCTCCACAGGTACACATGAATATGGAAGGCAAGATATGATAGAAAATTATCCTCTGTCCCCATTGTCACTTCTAGATAAATCTCTGATAGAAAAATGTCTGTAGGGAGTTGATTTGTTTTGCGAAACAAAGGTAAGTAATTTCAATATATTTCTTATGGAAACTTCATTGACAGAAAGTTACAAAATGGTTGACACAGACTTGATAAAATACATTCAGCACATTTATCTGATTCTACAGATTTGTATCCTTCAGATAGATTATATTGGCAATTTGTACCTTGCAGTGGGAGCTCAGCCGATCCATTGCTTATTTTAATATATATATCATAAATCTAAGTCTCAGATTCAATCAAAGCAACAGAAAGTAAAAGAAAAGAGACTTTTAAAAATCCCAGATACCTACATTTTGAATGATAAATTATTTACTAGCAAGCCTTTAATGCAGGTTTTCAAATACTAGCAAAGGCATCATTTGATTTTATTGTCAATATGTTCACTCATATGGCAGGTATAGGTGATGCACTACCATTCAGATCTAATTCCTAAGGCACTTGAGAATACATTTTTCCAAGGGAGAAATTTGTGATTGCATTTATCAGCACAAATTAATGTGAAAAGGGCTATAGCAAGAAAAGAATTGGCAATCATGGTGAGGTTTCTCTCTCTCTCTCCCTCATTTTGACCAGAAATTCCATCTTGAGCATGCAAAATATTTCCTGATGCAAGCTTCATTAAAACTGATTTATTCCTGCAAAAAGTTTCAGTTTTGACAAATCAGCATTTTCTGAGGGAAAAAAAAAAGGTTTGTCAAAAAATTCCCAACCAGCTTTACTGCACACAAAGAGATATAATAAGCATGCAAAGATAACCTTTTTGCACACACACAAAAAGGGCTAAGGTATTCTTGAAATCAAATGGCTAGTTGTTTAGACTTAGAAACTCTAGAAAATTTGTTTACAAAATAACTACTAAAACTGTTCATGCAAGCAGCTGGATTAATGTTTAAGAGATAGAGTAATGGTGAGGTCAACTCACTTTAGGAATTGATAACTCAAGGGATTGATATTGGAATACAATGATGTCCTGACCCTATGGAAGTCAATGAGAGTTTTGACTCTGCCTTTCATTGTTATGTTTAGGACAGTAATAATCCAGATGTGAAGGGTAAGGTAGACAGCTAACAACTAGCGCTATTGGGATTTTTCAAATTGGAACATTATTTTACCATTTTGAATTCTGGTGAAATGGGGGGAGAGTTTCATAAATATTTTAATCTTGCCCCTCACCTAAATGCTTTCCCATTTTCCAATCAGATTCAATAAGGACTATACTAAAACTAATAGGATTCTGAGGCCAATTTGAGTCTCCAGCAAAACCTACTCCAGAATACCTCCAGCAGGATATCAGATAACACCATTCAGCCAATGAAACAAGTTAGTATCACTATTATAAAAATAATTATACTATATATCCAGCAAATTGAACAAGTTTTCATATATGGCTGTACACCTTTTATATACTATGATATAATCCCTAGTGTCTATATTGCAAGAGGAGACCACTATAACTGGCACTAAGTGCAGTGTTTAAGCCATTTCTAGAGACTAATGAGGAAAGCTGATGAGCTTTGGTGCAAATCATTTTCCTGATTATTCCTGCCACAGGACAAATGTAGGCTAAAGGAAAGTCAGGCTGCTGATTGTATGCAAGTCTTCTGAATGCAAACATGTGGAGTCTATAGCTATCAAAGCCTTTAGAGGAAGGTTAGGATCAAGGTACCATCTGATGCAAAAGATTAAAAGCCATTAAAAGTGAATCTGCTGAGGAAACATCAATACTTTTTTAATGTTTATTGTCATTGCAAAGTATTTAAAATCAAACAAACAAACAAACAATCCTATGTATGCTCCCTGTAGAAATGCCACTCGTCATATTTAACTGTCTGCTTCTTCATACTTTGCTTTCACTGTCATTACCAGATAAAGGACATAATTCCCTTAAACAATAGACTGGTCTATTCATCTCACCTTAATCGGACTATGCTATTACCTCAAAACTTGGATGTTTCTATTTGCCTCGTTTACTTTTACAAGCTGTTGGACTAAATTTAAACCAGGTCAGTATTGATCAGTTTACCTACCCAGCCTCAGTTAGATTAAATATATCCCCACCACAGAGCCCTGTGAAGTGTTTGAATTGAATCCTGAGGATCTATACCAGCAAGTTCTAAGACAGATGTTGTCTTTTTTTAAAAGAGCAAGCAAATAATTGTATGTTAATTTAATAACCTACTTTGTATCCCAATTGCAAAATCAGTTAAAGTGAAGCATTAGTGCAACTAGTCCCTATGGGGGCTACCTCTTAGTGCTATTTACCTTTCTGTGCTTTGTGCCAATAGTGCCAGATCTTCAGCTAGCCTAAATCAGCATAACTCTGTTGAAGTCAATGGATTTATACTGATTTATACCAGCTGAGGATCTGGCCCAAAACTTTTAGAATGCATGAAGAGACAGGGCTGTGATTATAAGAGTTTTATCTGCATTTGTTTTGCATGGCCACAATTGCCATCAGTGATAAAGCAACAAGCAAATTATACACATGATCCTAAATCATTATCATCAAGGCAGATTGCAAAGGCGTATGGCCTTCTTGCAGATCAAGCATTATCTGGATTGATCTCTACCTATGTCCTTAAAATAATCTGGCTGGATGTTCAATCTATGTCTATCACTGGTCATCTGATCATGCCACCAAACTTTTTTGTGGCCACATGATCTCCATCCATTTAGTAGCATCCCTTGATAAACACTTTTTGGGATTTGTTGGTCTTCCATCCTAATAATACATTCATTCTATGAAAGTCACCCAAACCAGACCAGTTCTGATGGAGGAAGTTGCTGGGTTTGGCTATGCATATCCTCATTTCTGATTTTGTCCTGTCACTTACTATGGAGCAGCTGATGAAAACAATGAGAATCAAGAATGTCAGTCTGCTGTTCATCAGCCTTCCTCAGCACTCACATTTCACAGCCATACAGTCAATTTAACATAACCATGATCTGTAGAGCTGAAGCTTCATAGACAGCATGATGTCCCACCAGCTCCACAGATGCTACTGAAGGGCCTGGAACATGGCGGCAGCTGATGCGACACACGCATCCACATCTTTTGAACATCCTCTAGCAGTAGGGGGGGAGGGATAGATCAGTGGTTTGAGCACTGACCTGCTAAACACAGGGTTATGAGTTCACTCCTTGAAGAGGCCACTTAGAGATCTGGGGCAAAATCAGTACTTGATCCTGCTAGTGAAGGCAGGACTCAATGACCTTTCAGTTCTATGAGATAGATATATCACCACCTACAACACAAATATTTAACAGTTGCCCCCTGCACCATATCCATTTCAGACGGGTTACTATTGAGCTGGTTGTGATCTAGAGTTGGAGCTGCTTGATGGTTATAGCCCAGGACTTAATTTTGTCTGGATTGATAATCAAGTCAGTGAGCACTGCTTCTCATCCAACCAGATTAACTATCTGCTGCAGTTTTTATCCCAAGTGAATAAACAAGGTAATGTCCTCATATATTTGCAATCTCAAAGCAAATTGATGTTTTCTCAATGCTACTTATAGCTGCTTTTTACAGCTTACCCATCAGCAAATCAGTGATGATTTACAGCGACAATGGTGATAGGACCTAGTCTTAAAGTGGGGTGGGAAGTTGCGGCAGACCCACCTTCTTTCAACCAAGAAGAGATCTAGATCACAGTCCATAAGCCAAAGTTTGGAAAGGCATGAGGAGTTTATAACATCACCCCTGACTGGAAGAGAGCTGAGAATATTTGTGTACCACAGCTGCACAGGCTTCAATCTAGACCATCTGGTGCACAAATATCATCCCCAATGACTGGATATCATCCAGAGAAAGAAGGATGCTATTCTGCCTCTGTTCAAAATGCATAAGGATGCATGTATCTACTACAGAGATATTACACCGTTGTCAGGCCCAGGAAACAACCTTGCTTCCATATTAATATCTTGAATCAACAATGACCTTCATGGTTAGGGTCAGAATACTCAGTGCAGCTTTAGACCTCATTGTCACACTGTGTAGTGAGGCAGTGTGGCCTCCCTCAGAGCCAGAGGGGGAGGAACCACCCACTCTGCCCAAGTGAGCGGACCCAGACCTTCCTTGCCCCTCCCACTGGAAGTGGGTAACAGGAACAGGAAATATAAAGGATGAGGCCTCCAGCTTAGTTGGGGCTGAGACACCAAGGCAGGCAGATGGATCTTGCTCACTCCCAGCAGCTGACAAGCCCAGCAATGCCCTGCCCACTGGGGAAGCGGCATCTACCGCAGACCTGTCAGCGCTGCCGCTGGCCACCTACCTGGAGGAGACGGAAGATGTCCGTGGTTCCAGGTACACCCCAAAGGGAGGAGAGGAGGTAGCCCAGGGACAGCCGTCTTCAGTCTGGCTGTAGTGCTGCCTGAAGCATGGTTTGCATGTTGTGGCTGAATCCCCGCAAACCAAGTGGCGGACCACTCTGCCACTGTTAGTGCCTGGGTCACTGCCCAGTGGAGAAGGGTGGGACTGGGTACCACCCGCCACCCCAACCCTGGGGTGACAGTCTCCCTTGCCAGGCCAAGAGGTCTGCATTCATCGATCATCTACGAGAGCTCAGATGCCTGACCCCTGGGGCTTTTGCTATGTCCTTGCATCAACGGCTCAGAGCTAATTGACTCCTGAGTGTTTGTTCTGCCTCTGCGTCCGGAACTCAGAGCTAATTGGCTCCAGAGTTTGCTGTGCCCCTGCTTAAAGGACTACTGGGTTTGCTTGGTCCCTTTTTAAAGGGCCCAGGTACTATAGACTGTTGGCTGCTCTCCCTTGGGCTCAGGGCCAAAGCATACAGACTCCTGGGAGGCCCTGTTTCTGCCTAAGGGCTGGAGCCTGTTGATTATTGGGGGTTTAGCCCTGTTGAACTGCCTGGGATGCTAATGCTTATTTGATAGTTTCCCCAGATACTAACTGGCAATCCCAATGGCATAGTGACTCGGTGTGGCCTCCCTCCAACCCAAAAGGGGAAGGGTGACTGCCACATCCCTACAACTATCAACCAGATCTTTAACTTGAGACAGCTTTTCAAGAAGATGGCTACATTTAATAAGCCAGGCACAGTACTTTATTAGACTTCTGTCAGGCCTTTGATTCAATGTGTTGAGCAAGCTTGTGACATTTGCTGAGGAGCATTGGCATCCCTAGGAAGATAGTGTTACTGATAGAACTCTGTAATGGAATGAAAAGCTAGGTTAGAGTTAATGGTAGGTATCCAGCTTGTTTCCTAATTCCACAGGGGACAACTGAAGATCATCTTTAAGTAATCTTCCCATCAATGCAACTGATTTTGCAGACCCTGGCAAATGCTGCCATTCTGATTTTTTACTGGAGAAACTAGTGCCACCTTTTGCTGCAGACACTGCAAGGTTGAGTAGAGTCTGCAAAGACTGTGCCTACTGGCAGCCTGTTCTAAACTGGCTGCCTGAGTCAATCACCAGAGTTTTGTATAGTTCTTAAACAATTACTTGATGATGTTCCAAAGCTGAAGCCATTGGGCATTTGCCCTCAAATCATAGAAGTGTATAACTGGAAGTGACCTCGGTAGGTCATCTAGTCCAGTCCCCTGTACTCAAGGCAGGACTAAATAATAACTAGACCATTTGTGACAGGTGTTTGTCTAACCTGTTTTTAAAAGCTTCCAGTGATGTAGATTCTACAACTTCCCTAGGCAATTTATTTCAGTGCTTAACTACCCTGACAGTTAGGAAGTTATTCCTAATGTCTAGCCTAAACTCCCGTGCTGCAATTTAAGCCCACAGCATAATTTCACCCTCCTCCTTGTAACAACCTTTTATGTAGTTGAAAACTATCATGTCTCCCCTCAGTCATCTCGTCTCCAGACTAAACAAGCCCAGTTTTTTCAATCTTCCCTCAAAGGTCATGTTTTCTAGACCTTTAATCATGTTTCTTGCTCTCCTCTGGACTTTCTTCAGTTTGTCCACCTCATGCCTCACGTGTGGCACACAGAACTGGACACAGTACTCTAGCTGAGGTTTTATCAGCACAGTGTAGAGTGGAAGAATTACTTCTTATGTCTCTATGCAGTGTTGTTATAGCTATGTCACTCCAAGAATATTCGAAAGACAAGGTGGTTGAGGTAATAACTTATATTGGACCATCTGCTGTTGGTGAGAGAGACAAGCTTTCAAGTTACACAGATCTCTGCTTCAATTCTGGGAAAGGTATTGAGAGTGTTACAGCTAAATACAAGATTGAACAGATAGTTCAGAGTGTGTATAAGGAATGAGCACATATTCTAAGGAACCATTCAAGGTGAAGTAGCCTTTTAATACCCCTTTAGTCATAGAACAAAAAGGGGTTGGTGGATTACAGATAGTTGAGATAAGCCATAAATCTAGTGTCTTATTAAGACCATGATTTGTAGTGTCTAGCAAATTTTTGAATTTAAGATCCCAGGCTCGTCTTAGAAAAGTGTTCTACAGGTTTCCTATGAGGATGGGGACTGATAAGTCTGATATAGAGTAATCCTTATCCATCCTCATCCTCAAAGGATTCCTCTGAAACATGTCTTTTGACTCAAATTATAGTCTTGCTTTTTTTCTTAGCTCCAACTGCAATGAACATCTCCTGACAGCTCCTTGGTTGGCATTTTGAAGGGCTAAGGCACCAGCACCAAACTGGCAGCAGTCAGCACCAATGACCTGAAACAATGCCATTCCTCAACAGATGACAGAGAAAGTGAGGCTTCAGCCTCTAATTCTTTGATGGTCTTAAGCCAGAGGTTCCCAAACTTGGTTCACGGCTTCTTCAGGGTAAGCCCTTGGCAGGCCGCGAGACACTACCTGATTGTCTGCAGGTATGGCTGCTTGCAGCTTCCACTGGTTGCGGTTCGCCGTTCCCAGCCAATGGGAGCTGCGGGAAGCAGCACAGGCTGGGCGGAGGTTGGGAACACGTAATGGCTGTGTGCACCAATTCACCAGAGATGCTCTCCAGTTTGTTTTACAGATGGAAACTGACAGCTTGGTTCTAATAAAAGCTTTTGATTTAAACAAACTAATTTCAATACATTAATTGGCTGTTCACTAAATCAGAGGCACACTTTTGTCAACAGAAGCTGATGGGTCAGTGTCAAGTTCAGCGCCTCCGCAAACTCACACATCAATGGCCAATCCTTGACTGCCAATTATTGTATGAGGAAAAATCAATAACATTTGCATCATGGGGGTCTTTCTAATGAAGCCACCACCTGTGACATTTTGGTCAATTGTCCTTGAAGCTTAAGTGGCCAAGAGTTTCTCTGCCTCTAAGACAAAAAAAAAGACCAAGTAAACTTTGCAATGATTCTAAATAATCAACTATATAACTTTTTATACCACACAGCACTGCCATATCTGGCATCTATAGAAGATTTTGAGGTAATTATGTCAAAAATGTTTTAGAAATATTTGAGTATCAGAGGGGTAGTTGTGTTAATCTGGATCTGTAAAAAGCAACAGAAAGTCCTGTGGCACCTTTAAGACTAACAGATGTATTGGAGCATAAGCTTTCGTGGGTGAATACATCTGACGAAGGGGGTATTCACCCACGAAAACTTATGCTCCAATACATCTGTTAGTCTTAAAGGTACCACAGGACTCTCTGTTGCTTTTTAGAAATATTTCTAACCCTTTCTTGTCAATCCTTTTTATCCCTACACCTGTAGAACCAGAGACTTCCTTAGTGTGGGACTTAGAAGGAGAGAGAAATAAAAATCAATACCCTTTAAAAAGTTACCTAACTACAATCTCATGTTGAATAAAGGAGTGTTAATACATAAATAAGACATAATAAAAGTATCATGTCAAAAGAAACTGGGGGTTTATGGTAGTATCAAAAATTTTGATACTACAGAATAAGCAAAGATGTTAAAATTGTGCAGTGAAAAATTGCTCCCATACGGATGAGAGCAGAATTTAAGTTTATGAGAATCAATTTTGATCAAAAAGTGGCTGGGATGAAAAAGTAGTACCTGATTTAGAAAGAAAAGTTCAGCTGGAAATTGGTGTTGGAATTCAGAAGTTGTTAGGAACATATAACTTTTTGGTCAAGTTCCTGGAACTGAAAGAAAATGCAATGATTGTTACATAATTAGAAGATGAAGAATGGAGGAACAATTAAAAATAAAAAAAAGAATATATTCTCCAGTGCCTTCAGAATTGGTCTGAATAGTAGCTATGCCAGCATGGCTTTAAATTATTAAGGCTATCCCAGAGCCTAAAATCCTACCAGGCTTCACTGCTACCACTTGTGGTAATGGTGGCTAAACATGACCCTCAATTGTCTCTTCCTCCTGCTGCTGCTCAGTCATTATTCTTTGTTTTATAGATATATGCGCCTACAATGTCCCTTCTCCCCATTTCATCTTCTAACTGAAAAAGATGTTTAGAAATGGATATGGAAGAACTTCCTATACTGATTTTACAAGCAAATGATTGCACACACTAGAGTTTGAACATTGGAGGTTTTGTAGACATTTGTAGCATTAACCAGTCTTCATCTGAATACTCATAAAATGAATAATGGGACCCCACAGATATTAGTGAACCAGACAAACCAGTTTTATTCATTAAACTGTTCACAAATTATCCATCCTGATTTGTTCACAGATCACTTTGAGAGATAAGGGTTGTAGATTCAGACCCACGGCAAACTTATTATTAATAGTTGTTTACGTTTTTATAGTTTCAAACATATTGATTTTTCATTGGAGAAGTTAAAATTCCACTATTCCAAATTAAACAAACAAGGGAGAGCAAAATACTATTTGAAGATATATTAATAGATCAATCGATTCTTACGTAGGATATAAGAATTCTGCATGTGTCACTCAAAGCTTCCTGAGCGCTGAAAGAAATACCTAATTTGGGTATTATACAATAGACTGTTAAAACAACCTTTGATTTTTTTTTTTTAACTTCTGCTGGTATCTAGTATTTGAAATCAGGTGTCATTAGCATCTGACAATAGAAGGTTTTCAAAGGGAACTCAGGCACATTTATTACAGTAATTTGAGTTTCTCCCCTCATCAATTTTAATATATATCATATTTTTTCTTTACACAAATTTTGGTATGCAGAAATCTGTGGGACTCATCTAATTACAAATAATAGTAGAATCTAAAAAAAGGTCTTAATACAATTCATTAAGGGTTTTAAATGAAGTGTTAGCTAATCAACATTTAACTTCCCTGTGTTCTAATTAAGTGATAATCAGTAATCACCATTGTCTCAGAATATATGAGGCAATAAAAATCAATCCCATGTACAAAATAAAGTGCCACAACATTAACTGAATAATGCAGCAAGAGATTTGTTTTTGTCCCTTCCTTTTGGGGTGTTTTTTTGTTGAGTTTTGTTTTAATTGTTTTAAATGAGATGAGGCTAGTTAAAAATTCCTTTTAAGACTGCAAATTGAAATTGACTATAGCTATGAGTTCTGAGCTATAGTTGTCTGTTCTTCCACTATATGCATTTTATTTAGAGTCGTATCCAACAGAGAGCTACAGTGGGATTATGGGCACAACACTGAATTGTCTTCTAGGAAGTCTTCATTCCTTTTCAGTCAGATGGCTTCCCTTATATGCTTTGATCTGAATTGTTGCAGGATTAGTAGACTCCCAATCTATCAAGCTTGTAGATACTTGATGAAAATGATCCGTGCTTTTTTTCTTCCCACTGAACAGGGAGTTTGCTTATTGGACAAGTGATATAGAAATTATTGATGAAATGCACATACAGTGTATCATCCTGAGCATGCCAGCTTAGTCAAAAATTCATACTTTTTGTCCAAAAAGAGAGAAAAATTAAGAAGTTTTCAGAGTGACAGACTTCAAACCCTCAGCATCTTGTAGAATTTTAATTTCTGTATCCTCTGAGTCAAAATGGTAATTTATTGGCGTTGTAGTATTCACCATTCACCAAAGGTAAAGTCAACCTTTACCTACAGTTATTTTGTGCTTTACCGCTATTCTTGATTCTAAGTATGTGTGGAATTATGATGTGTCAGATATCACATAGTCAATTGATCCTTTTTCAGCATGGCAAACAGTTAGCAATGGAGGTACCCAGGGTTCTATATTAGAATCATAGAATATTAGGGTTGGAAGAGATCTCAGGAGGTCATCTAGTCCAATCCCCTGCTCAAAGCAGGACCAACACCAAGTAAATCATCCTAGCCAGGGCCTTAAAAACCTCTAAGGATGGAGATTCCACCACCTCCCTAGGTAACCCATTCCAGTGCTTCACTACCCTCCTAGTGAAACAGTGTTTCCTAATATCGAACCTAGACCTCCCCCACTGCAACTTGAGACCATTGCTTCTTGTTCTGTCATCTGCCACTACTGAGAACAGCCGAGCTCCATCCTCTTTGGAACCCCCCCTCCCCAGGTAGTTGAAGGCTGCTCTCAAATCTTCCCTCACTCTTCTCTTCTGCAGACTAAATAACTCCAGTTCCCTCAGCCTCTCCTTGTAAGTTATGTGCCCCAGCCCCCTAATAATTTTCATTGCCCTCCACTGGACTCTCTCCAATTTTTCCACATCCCTTCTGTAGTGGGGGTCCAAAACTGGATGCAATACTCCAGATGTGGCCTCACCAGTGCCAAATAGAGGGGAATAATCACTTCCCTTGATGTCCTGGCAATGCTCCTACTTATACAGCCTAATATGCTCTTGGCTTTCTCGGCAACAAGGGCACACTGCTGACTCATATCCAGCTTCTCATCCACTGTAATCCCCATGTCCTTTTATGCAGAACTGCTTCTTAGCCAGTTGGTCCCCAGTCTGTAGAGGTGCATGGGATTCTTCCTTCTTAAGTGCAGGACTCTGCAATTGTCCTTGTTGAATCTCATCAGATTTCTTTTGGCCCAATCCTCCAATTTGTCTAGGTCACTCTGTATCCTATCCCTACCCTCCAGCACATATACCTCTCCCCCCAGCTTAGTGTCATCTGCGAACTTGCCAACAGTGCAATTTGTCCCATCATCCAGATCATTAATAAAGGTGTTGAACAAAACCAGCCCCAGGACCAACCCCTGGAGCACTCCACTTGATACCGGCTGCCAACTAGATATCAAGCCATTGACCACTGAGCCTGACAATCTAGCCAGCTTTCTCTCCTTGTAGTCCATTCATCCAATCCATACTTCTTTAAATTGCTAGCAAGAATACTGTGGGAGACTGTATCAAAAACTTGGCTAAAGTCAAGATATATCACATCCACCGCTTTCCCCATATCCACAGAGCCAGTTATCTCATCATAGAAAGCAATCAGGTTAGTCAGGCATGACTTGCCCTTGGTGAATCCATGTTGATCGTTCCTGATCACCTTCCTCTCCTCCAAGTGCTACTAGGATGGATATTGCTTAATTTGAAGAAAATATATGTCTATTGATGACCTGGAAACGTGGAGATGGCAAAATTTACTTATGACATAAGATTATTAGGTTACTCATGATTAGAGAAAGTTGTGTTATTTAGGTTAGTCCAGGCTAACAATTTGGAGATGGTTGAGATGTCTAGGTGAATAGACAAACATGATGGCGCATGAAATTCAATGTTCCATCCTCAGTGTAACATGTATTGGAAGGAATATTTTAAATTCTTGTACACTCCTGACTATAGCTTATTCTGGGGGAAGTGGGGCAATGAAATGAGGATATGTGCCTATTTTGAATTTCACTGAGAATATTTCCTTCACCTCTTTGTCCATATAATATTCTATTTGGGATTATGGAATTTTGATTTGTGTTTCAACATTTGATGCAACCTCCCAATAGTTTTCTGCACTGTGGGAAACTTGGATTGCATAACTGATGCATCCTGAGAAGAGTTTAGAAGGCTTGTGCACCTATGTGCCCTTTTAGTATTCTGCACAAGTGGTGAACCATGATGAGACTGGTCGAGCTAGATCATTGCAGTCATTTTTGGCCTGGAGGGAAAAAATTCAGTGCATATAAGAACACTTCGAAGTAATTGATGTTCCTGTTTTATCGCATTTGGGAGACAATAAGTCAGCCATGATAAAAAAGGCTCTTTTGTAGAAAGTACATTACAAAATTGAGAGAACATTCTTGCTAGAGTTTTAGAATTGTTTATAGATACTATGGGCCTGGTTTTACCCTCTTTCACACCAGTTTCAATCAGGAGTAATTCCACTGAACCCTATAAAGTTTCACCAATGTAAAACAGATACGAAACTAAAACCTGACCTACTATTGTGTGCGACTTCTATAGCATAAGGTGAACCTAGAAGATAGTAGAAAAAAACCTTATTGATAACCTTATCACTTGCCTCTTGTTAAAGTGGGAACGTGCAGCTACAGGCATAGTTAAAGTTGCACAAGGGTGTCTAATCTAAAATCTAAAATGACCTTTTATGGAGCATACAAATTTTGCTAAACTTTCACCTTTCCTACTGAGCTTTTCCACTTCTGAATCCACTCAGGCGGTCTGAAGGTGTTTTTTTGTTTGTTTGGGGTTTTTTTGTTTTTGTTTTTTAAGTTTTTGGCCAAAAACAGGTTAGCCATTTTGGGGGGTGTACAAAGGTTAAAGGAGTATGCTATTGCCATTATTTTAACAATTTAGGAATCCTCTAGTGCCTCAGTGGTTTCTGATACAATCTTGAAATTTAACAGCTAATCCGAAGACTATCAGAGATCAATAACATTCTTCTGGAAACACACATCTTTGAGTAAGCCAAGTGGAATTATCTTCAGGCTGTGATCTCCCACTGTTCTGTTAACTCTGCATGTCTGTACGCAAGAAAGTGGAATTTCCTTTTACAAGTATAGGAGTCCATGAGAAAAATATTCTGTGAATATGCACATAGAATAAAGTGGGAGTCCCGATTCATTCAACAGAACATCTGAAAGTGTGTACAGACTCATTCTGTATGATCTATTAAAGGGTGCAGTAAATCTGCAGAAGGCCTGACTCATTTAGTACGCAGAAGTACTCAATAGGTCAGACCACTGCAACTAAAGGAAAATCAGTTCCACAGAAACAGTGAGCTGTACATGTAATGAGGATGAAGAGGACAGTACTGCTTCTGTCAGACACTTCTGTAATTTATATGCCCTTTCCCTGCAACACTAACATATTATGTTTTTGTGATGCTGCAACAAATGATACACAGCATAGCTGTTATGTCTGAAATCGAGTAGGATGAAGAGGATGCCACTTGAGCTCCAGGACTGAGATTCTATTCTAAATCTTTCAGTGCTCTCATCACTGTAGAGTCTGAGTGCTTTCCAGAACTGCATTATGCAATGTGCAATGGCATTTGTTATGCATGATTCTCTTTTTCTCCTTTTTTTTTTTCTCTGTGGGGGAAGTGTGAGTTTATTTTAATTATTAGTTTTAAAGTTTATTTTGTCTGCTTTGCTATGTTAATCATTGAAGGCACACTGTTATTAAAGTGGCCTACTGTTGCCACTTTCATCCATGTCTTACTCTACATGACCATGAACAAGGTGAACTAGTATCAGAGAGGATAGATCTTTATGGGACTCCACAGGTGGAGATGCAGTTTCCCATTAGTACTTTTTGGGTATGTCCCTCCATGAAAAAGTCATATCATTTCAGTGCATTCCCCTGGCCTCATGCAACCTACTTCAGGCTGTACTTAATTTGTGGGCTTGCCAGGGCTGAACACCGACACCTCTAGGCTTGGCAGTTCATAGCCCTGGCACCTCTGGGCTTGCTGCATCAGTTATGAATGTAAAAAAATTGCTTGAGCCCCACCACTTCTTTCATTAAAATTAAGAACTAAATTCAGGCAGGTCAGTAGTATCTCATGATCAACTGTGACAAATACTGCAGAGAGATCCAGGAGAATTAGACTGGATATCTACCCTCCATCCATCAAGAGCAGAAGATCCTCCAATAAAGCTAGTAATGCTGTTTCCTTCCCGTACTCTGATCTGAATCCAGATTGTGCCAGCCTTTAGCTAAATCATCTGTAAGCTTGTTCAGGAACAGAACATTTGAAAGTGGTAACCAACTAGATCTGAAGCATCGTGGGTATTGGTTGGACTATTTCATATCTGAATGGGGAAGGGAAGATTCTTCCACTGAATGAGGCTTGGCCATTTCAGTCAAGAGTGGCACTCATTGCTCATGATTCTCCTTTACTAACCATGAAGGGCAGGAGTCAGATTCACAGGTCTTGGACAGAGTCTCCTTCAGCACCTCTAGTGGTGTAAATTCACTAAATTAATAGAAAGAAGGTGCGTTTGTTGTTGGCCAGTAGATCGGGATTGGATCCATGTGGTGGTGAGAAACTTTCCTGAATGTGAGTAATTGTTCCAGCAAAGTAAAAGAATAGATTTTCACAGTGCTTGGTTCGGGGTTCTGTAGTTGACCAGAAGCAGTCTGGATCAACGAGATGGTCTACTACCCTGAGTGGTTTCTTAGGGTGAGATTTGGTGACTACTCTGGAGGCCAGTGGACCTTCTCTTGGCCTGGGATACTGCCTCAGCATAGCCTTGCAGAAATATTTTGTTTCACCTATTTATTTCATCCTTTCCTTTTTACTTCTAATGCTCAAGTTTCTGACCTGTACATCTTGTGCAGAGCATTTAGAAAACCAAGGCAATTTGTGTTCGTAGGAAAGAGTTATTTGGGAGCCAGACCACAGTGACTGTGACTGGAATATAATAGAACTTACTCTCATCACCTACACATTATAGAGGCTGTGGCTGCAATTATATAATGGTGTTGTGCTGAAATATACAACTAAAATGAGCATTATTTTATAGATTTTTTTTTTTTTTTTTTTTTTGAGAAAAGAGATGACCTTCTCAGACACTCACCACTTACATAAAGAGTTTGGAATGATGTTGCCTTGAATTATTCTGTCAATAGGTGAGCAATTAGAAGTATTTAAGGATGAACCATTTCGAAATGTTTCACTAGTTTTATAATCCTTGGATCCCTCTAGGTTAATATTGTTACACTATAGACATGTCAAGCTTCCCACAGGTTCATTTTTGGGTGCCTATGCTCGAAGATTTATCCCTAAATATTAAAACAAGTCATCTATGAGACTATATAATGATACAATACTAAAACAGCTTTTCCCCACTTAAATATTTTTTCTGAGTAATTTATATAATGTGTAAACCACAAAAAGTGAAATAGTTTCTTGCTTCAAGTTGAACTGAAAAACATTAGTGACTGCCAAAAACAACATAAATAAGAGAACAAAGCTTCTTCAACCAAAGGTATTGCAAATGTTGCAGGTCACCTATGTAAGCATTGCCTAGGGAATGGGAATTTTAGTTTTCCACACTGTATTCTGACATCACTGTAATTTTTGTCATACAAATTGGGCAAAAAACATCACTGTTTAATTCTTACAAACTTTACAGATTTGAACCAAGCTGAAAAGGGAATAGCTAGTTTTTGCTACCATTTTGCAGAATGAAGAAAAAGACATTTTATCCCATTTCATTTTTTTGTTTGTTTTCCTGGCTCTAAATTCCCAGCAGTTTTGTATCATTGCAACTTTTATTTAAAAGAAGTACAAAACTAATAATTCTACATGTTGCAAAAGCAAAGTTAGTGATCTCATTTTCACTGTTGTGTTGAATGCATATGTGTTTATCAGCACGAAGCAGCTTCTTATCTTCCTTCATAGCCCAAGGCAGAGTTAACATTTAATTAGAAATCTCAGTTTCTAAACCTATTGAGGTTATTGCCTTTAAGTGATCTTCCTACTCAGTGACAAATACGCAAATAGATTAAACAGGAGAACTTTCTAAATGTTTGTACACCGTTTGCTGTGATGGTACTGGTTGCTATTAAAAACACTGCTTATTGTGCCCAGTGAAAACCCTCAAATTTCTATGGCCTCTTAAGAACCACTGGTCAGAAATGAGTTCATGGGCTAAACCATCCAGACAAGTTCTGTCCTCATTTGTGGCCCTCAGACATAATGGCTATAAGGCCCAAATTCAGAAGAGCACTTAAACATATGTTTGTGTCCCAATGACTTCAGTGGGATTTAAGGACATTTTTAAGTGCTTTCCTAAAATAAAGTTTAAATGAAGGGTGAAATTGGCCCCTTGTATTTTATATTAGACTTATATGTAAGTATAATTGTTGTTCCTTGATTGAGTTTATTTCGGAGCCAGAAGAAGTAGGATATAAGATATTTCAAGCCCTTGATTTTACACGGGGGTCCAAAAGAGGAAAGAATACTACTGTAAGACTGAACTGGTCTCAGTTTCCAAGACTGGTTGTGCTCAGAGATGTTAAGATTCTCTACAAAGAAAGGTCCATTAAAAACTGATTGACGGCTGCTGATGAGGAAATACTTCCAGTAAAACAGCTAGGCAACTCAAGAATGTGGCAATAACAGATAATGAATATTCCATTAAGAGTGAGAACATCTGGTCATCTTAGAATGTGGGGTAAAAACTGCAGTACTTAAGGCCAAGTCCCCATTGTCTTCTGAATATTTTATCATAAACATCCAAACTTATCTAGCTCTTTCTGTAATTAATAGCAAGAATTTAATTTCACAGACCTTTATCACAAGGGCAAAACCACAAAAAAAGGGAAAGTACTGTAGGAGGGTGAAGTGTAAATTAAATAGTAATTATAAATTAGAGATGTGCTTAGTTAGCTGAGAACAAATATCTGGTACTCAGACATCTCCATGATCCTTAGGTAAAGCAACTTATTTTTCTAATCAGAGGTATGTTCCTTTCCTGAAAGAATAGGCTCCTGGAAAAAAAAACCACATAGGTAACACTTCATGCCACATAGAGAAGTCCATATAAAATGATTCACTGTAAAGTCTGTAAAGCAGACTGAATTTCAGAGTACTTCAAAGTCACTGCAATATGATTATGTTGGTGAAGAAACTGCTCTGTCCTAGAGTATGAAAGGAGAAATGCCAGAATTTCCATATTAAATCTCATATAAATAGGGATTACAAACAATGAGAAGAGCTCAGCTTTATTATGTTTTATCTGTTTTTTTTTTCAACCTTTTAAAATATTTTACAAGTTTCATAAAACACACCAACTTGCATATACCATATATGTGGAGGTAACATCTGTGTGATAAATTACTAGTGATCTGTAGTTTGGCTAAGAGAACGAGAAGGGGGAACACAGGATATTTATAAATATTTGAAGACTGAAACACCAGTGATGTAAAGGAAATATTTATTGTAGGCTTATAGTATTTAGGGTGGTATGAGGGTTAGAGCTAGTAGTAGCTAGATTAAATTAAGGAAAGATAATTATAGATGAAACAGTGAGGGCTAGATTATATCTGTAGAATAATCTCTCAAAGGAAGAAATGCCAGATCTTATGCTTGAGGCATTTAAACTAAACTGGACAAAACACTAAAATATATACTAGGACCATACTGTATATACTTGCATATAAAACCACTCAAGCATAAATTGAGTCCTCAATTCCACATTTAAAATGTTTCCAAAATGAGCATCCTGTGAATATGCCAGGCAACCACATGAGTATGTCTGGGAGATGTGAAGGGAAATACAAAAGAAATTAGGGTATCTGGTCCTGGCCAGAGAACCCAGCCTTAGGCTGGAGGAAAGACAGAGGCACCAGAGGACCAGGGATTAGCTCAGCATGCCTGGTTAGTCCTTCCATGGGAAATGACAAAGAAAACAAAAACGTTTTTGAGCTATACATTTGGTATGTTATGGATATTTTCCCCCATAGAGTGATTCACTAAGATGTGGGTTGTGCAGTGTTTGCACCATGGTCCCAGATATATTTGAAAATAAAAAATTATATTTGATGTTATAATTAATATTGGGTTTAGAGCCATCAAGTTTTGCTGTGGAAACAGTTTAATCAGTTTTGTAGCAGAGTCCCTTCTGATTAGCAACTGAAAGAGAACCAGAATGATTCTAGGTTTATTTTACTTCTTCCAATTAGCTTCAGGGGATAATGTCTCCATTGTGCAGTTTATAGAGATGCAGAAAGTCTACCAAATTGGTCTGAAGACGTAAACTCTGATAATGAATTCCCCAAACCCTATCAAGCTATACAGCCAACTAAAATCCATAATCCCGTAAAGGGCAAAGCTTTCTATTTAAAAACAGCTGTTCTGTTTCACTATAAAAAAAATTTTCAAAGTAGCAAAATCCGATATTCACATCCATATTCTTGGAAGAATTTTTACGTTATTGCTGTGTTTTCATTTTCAACATCTTTATGAACTGAAAAATTCAAATAATTATAATCACCCTTTTGGAATAAAAAATAATAATTAATAATAAAGTCTGCAGGCAACTATAGAAAATTTTGTTAAACTTTTAATGACTTTGAAATGTGTGATTAGATGCATAATTGAAAGATTGAAAAGCAAAACAATGAAAAATCTACTGTTTGATTTTACTGCATTCATGTAAGATTATGAGTTATATCCCAGGGCTTTTTCACAATCCCAGGAGAGTCTCTACATTTATCCTGCAGTCAAGAAGATGCAGTGAAGTATAGATACTCTGGTATTATGACATGATTTATGGCTATGGTGGGAATATATGACATGACTGCTATCCCTTTAACAATTTGAAATCTTTTTAATTCCTAGCAGTTACTGTATACTGAGGTTGTGTTTTGTTCAACAAAATGTTTATACAGTAAAAATTGCTTATGAGAATTTGTGATTGTTGTATTTATTTATAGGCTTCTTCAGTGGTGCTTATCACCGTAATGTTTCAGTGTCTGGCATACAGGACCACTGAAAAAGAGAGAGAGCAGTAATATTTAACAACTGGGAAACTGAAGCCTGGAGAGATTATCATGTTACCTGTCTGAGACGTCACACAAAATTAGGCATCTATCGCCCATTGAAAATCAGTGGGAGCTGGATGCCTAACTCTCCCCCAAAGTCTGTAGCAGAGTCATGAACAAAACCCACATCTGCTCAGCCCCAGGCCAGTGCCTTAGCTGCAACATCATCCTTCCCCTCTCCACGTGATAACATTTATAAGGATCGTTTCTCTATGTATCAAACACTGGAACTAAAACTTGCAAAGGTAGCATGGGATCTTTCATGTCTTCAAGTGGTCAGGACCTCTCTTTTATGAGTTATCTCCAACAGCAGAGTGACCCCAGTGCCACACAAGTGTACTGATTCAGTACTGACTCAGAAGGTAGAGTGGTATCTACTGTACTGAATCCCAAATAGGAATTTCCTCCAACAGGAAATTTTCCTTTGGGATTTTCCTTTCAAGTATTGATCCAGCCTGATCTTATCTAGCTAGTGAGATGTGACAAGATCATAGCCTGTGATGACATGGCTGCATAGAAATTATATTGGCACTTTGTCTCCTGATTTCAGAGGTTATCGAATTTAATCATTTGTTAGTTACTAGTTTAATATATGTGAAATACAATTGAAGTTTAAAACAGCATTTAAAGATATTTAATAGTACAATGTTCATTATTGTAGATAGCATAGTGTCATAAAATAATAATTCTAATACTGATTACTTATTAAATCAGTTGTTTAAGTACTATTGGTGGCTACATGGATCTAGTGTTAGAAGAAATTTAAAATGTCCTAGTCCTTATTTTCTGAATCAACACATTAGCCATTGTTGATATTTCCCACTCTGAGTAGAGGAACGTTTGACAATATACAAGGAAAATAGAAAAATACAATATTCTTCCTGTTACTCACAAATAAAACTTACATTTCTGATTCCATTCTACTCTGTCTCATTACCATTTGCCATTTCATTTCCATTTTTCTGATTCTGTTATACTGTTTTGTCTTTCTTGAAACCTTCTATTCAGGTCTTTTTCTGTGTCTTTTATCTTTCAGCTATGTTTTACATAACTCTTTTTTTCCCTTTCTTTTCCTCACTTCCAGCCTCTGACCAACTTTGTCTCTTTTCTTCGCAGTCTGGATTTACCATAAGAGAATTATTGCACAATTTTAAAATGTAATGAGACATGCAATGACCATCTTTCTGTGGAGGGGCCAGGGGAAACAAGTTATGTAAAGTGGAAACCAATGGGTACAAAATGAGGGGCAAGACAGTCTTTTAAATCTCTCCTCATATAAAAGCTGTTCCACACCCCTCGTCATTTTTGTTGCCCTTCTCTTTACTTTTTCCAAGGTTAATTTATCATTTTTGAGATGGGGTGACAAGGATTGCTTGCAGTAATCAAAGTGTGGGTGTATCATGAATTTATAGTGTGGCATTATGATATTTTCTAAATATTTTCATGATGCCAGTATATAAATATGCTTTTACAGCAAATATATAATTGTGTTGATGCCCCTGAATTAGTAGCTGGAAACATAGTTTTAAAGGTGTAAACCTCAATATATTGTCTGCTATACCAACTGAAGATCTTCCCCCTAATGTTCCATTTCATTCCATGAAAGAAAACATCATGACAAAAAAAATGAATCTAGCAAGGCTGACTCCATTTAAGATGTAATTTACAAAGCAAGAGTATTTTGCACATGGTTAAAAAGTGAAAATGACAGTGGTTCTTTATCAAACTCATTCTCTATACCATTCAATCAATGTTCAGACTGCTGGTTCAAGTGCATCAAAACAACACTATGATATTTATTGCAAAACCAAAAACCACTGAGGAAGCAAAAAAACCAAATAGTTACTCAAGGTTACATCTGCAAATTTAATAATTGTTCTGTTAACATTCAAATTATGGCATAAAAACCATAGTGTGCTTTGGGTACATGTAATTTGCTATTTCCATGATTCATGAACCTCACTTCTTCTAGCAGGCAAGTCCTTCTCTTGTTTCATGCTCAAGTAAATGCATAAATCCAAAAGGGGCAGAGACACATAGATAAGCTGAGTGCAACAGTGCAGAAAATATGCTTTATTATAGAAAATATTAATAGAGCAAGGTATATAAACACGTACATTTGTGATATTAAATTTATACTAATTTCTTTATTGGGAATTGGATTAATTTACATAGTGTTAAAAGCATGAAAACACGTATGAAACTAACATTTAATAACATTCTGCTCAAATTATTTTGTTTATTATTATTAAGAATGGGTGACCTTAATTGACCTTATCTTTTGACCCCCCACATAAGGACATAAGAAATGTCATACTGCATCAGATCAATGGTTCTTCTTGTCTTGTATCATGTCTCTGACAGTGGCCAGTCCAGAGCTTCGAAGGAATGTATGGAACAGGGAGGTTGGAGTGATCCACTCCTGTCTTTCGCTCCTGACTTCTGGCAGTTAAAGGTTTAGGGTCACCCAAGCATGTAGTTGCAGCCCTGACCATCTTGGCTAATAGCCATTGATGGACCTATCCTTCGTGAACTTATCTAGTTTTTGTTTTTTTAACCCAGTGATACTTTTCTCAACATCCTATGGCAATGAGTTCCATGGATTGATTGTGTGTTGTGTGAAAAAGTACTTCTTATTTGTATTAAGCCTGCTGCCTATTAATTTCAATAGGTGACCCCTTGTTTTTTGTATTGTGGGAAAATGTAATCAAAACTTCCCTATTTACTTTCTCCACACTATGACTTTATAGACCTCTATCATATCCTCCCTTAGTTGTCTGTTTTCTAGGCTTAAAGGAATTCTTAAACAACAGACTGGCATAAAGGGACCACAGGACTCATCCTTCCCAATCCAAGGGGAGTATCTCTGGCCCAGGGAGTGCCTATGTTTGGTATAGTACCAGTTCTGGCAACTCTGAGGCACCTCTTCACGAGATGTTCCGGAGTGAGGGGAAACACATATGGGATAGAAGGAGGTATGGCCAAGGCAGCTCTGTGCCCAATTCTGCACCCCTACAGTGGCCCATAGTGGACAACATATCAGGAGTGCAACTTCAGAACAGCCTTCAGGGCTGCTTTAACCTATGCAAGGGCCCACACAAGCCCCTGCATCCCTGCATTGGGAAGATGCAAATGGTCTCCCAGCAGTTGCTGGCCCAGTGCCTGTACTAGCTGGGATGAATTGGACTCCACAAGCCTCATGTGCCACAGCTATGCACTTTACATGAGATGGGTGTAAATATACTTTGCCCAGGTGGAAAGAGAAACACAAGCATACAAGGCACTGTGGCAGTAAAAAGGGGCATTAACAATGCACTGTAAAGGTCTTTAGTGTATGAGAATCAGGGCCCAAATTTGGACTGTAATTTTACTGGGTTTCTCAGGAGTCCCTCCTTTAAAAAAGGAGCAGAATAAACAAAAATTAATGAAAAAAAGAGAAAGTGAAGTAAAGTGGTGGGCAGGCAGAGACAAAGACAGACTTGCAGGAAAGAAAGCTGAAGTGCAAAAGAGAAATTATATACGTATCACCTGCCCCTGGAAGCCTCACTGTTTGAGATTCTGCTCTTATGCGATTCTTGTGCCCTGCTAGGAAAAATATACCCACAAATGACTGATAGTGTTGATAGATATCCAGTCCACACATCTTTATGCTACTAATAGTGGACTGATAGATATCCAGTCCACACATCTTTATGCTACTAATAGTGTTTAAAATCTCATGAGCCAAATTCACATATGGCATAGGAAATCCTCTCTCAAGGGAGAGGAGTGGGGCCTACATTCCTCCAAAAGGGAAAGGGCTGGTCAGGGTGCAACCATTGCCCTGCCTTCTTCACATGATACAGAGAGGCTAGTTAGTGCCTTATGTTGGGGAACAGACCAAGGTACATACCTGCTTCAAGCACAACAAGGGCTATGAGTGTGCATGATCCCTCATGCTGGCTTAATGCTACCAGCCACCACTGCTTGGTTTGTGCATCTCCTGTCATGCATTGCCCTCTCCCCCAGAATTCCCAGTGTGGATTTCAAGAGCCAGATCTGAACCCAAATTAACAATATATGTGGGTGGTTAACATCACTATCTTTGACTGGGCAGCGTCAGTTCTTTATCTGCTGTAAATAGTAGAATCATAGCTTCTTTTACAGCAAAAGTGGCAACAACCAGACAGCCCCCATGTATTCACATTTGAAGATACCAGCACAAATATGAAAGATGAAAACTCTTTCAGTGTTCCTTGTTGCCATATGTTCAAAGGATAAAATTCCAGACAGCATCAACCATCTTCTGTGTAACTCAACTATTAATTAGAGTGAGACTAATTACTCCCCTACTTTTGATGAGCAATGAGAAATCCTCCCTCTCTCTTTTTTTAAGCGAAAGATTTATTGCTCCATTTTAATGGTGTTTTAACATTTCCTTCTCTTTTAATCAACAGTATTAAATTCATGTAGATGCCTCTGCAGCACCAAAGCTCTCTGCAAGCTGATTCTGATACTGAAAGCCAAGCAGAACTATTTTTCAATAAATTGCAGGCTAGTAACTTCAATATGATGTTCTGGGGTTTTGCTCAATTAAAAAATCTGGGCTACAGTTTTAAACTATCTAAAATGGAAATAGCTTTTTACAAATTCAATTATATCTAACACATATAATCATAAACTCTCCGTTGTAATTTCTGCTGTAAAAAAAAAAAAAACAAAAAAAAACAAAAAACAGTAATACACCTCACAACTGGGGTGATGAACGAAGGAAGCTACTTCTGATCGCCATGCAGCAATAAGATGCATATACTAACTAGTTTCAGTGTCTATATTATGTGCTAGAAACAGTCTCTTAAATTCTGCTGATTCATGCAAGTAGATGTAAAAAATAATCTACTCTTTCCTTGTGGCAGGGATTTGATGAATAGAACTCACTACTCATGGTCTTGACAGGATTAGTATAGTCACCATGTGCTATAAATATAAAACATTCTTTATGGAAATAATATTTTTTGCTTGAGGGAAATTGTTTGAATTGAAGGGGAAAATGAGCAAACCAAACCCTGCTGAAAACTTTTGCTATCAAGGAAATAAGTGTACAATTCTCCCTCGGACTTTGCTGTGTTTAATCTTTTTCAACTTCACAGTAACTAGACCTCTCTCTGGCTGTTTTACACACTAGCAGAATGATCAGTGCAGTAGAAAAAGGTTAAGAAAAATACCACCAACCAGCAAAAATCTGCTAAGACTTGTCAGAACCAGGCTAATTTTTCACAGCATGATTTAATTTCAGTAGTGCCATCCATTACCAGTGAGTCTTGATTTGTTTAAATATAAAAATTGATATAATATAGCATCAGTTTTCAGGAGGCCTATCTAGCAGCCATTTAAGTGGACACTAAGACGGATTCAATTACAAAATCAGGACCTTAGATTGCATATATATATTGCAATGAGGTATTTTTCCTCCGGTAATTCAGAAATCCTTTTCTCCAGAAGAAAATGTTTCTCTTCCTATGCCTACTCCTGGACAACAGAGTTCCAAAATGTTTCTCAAATGGTTTGGTTAGTGTTTGTTTCTATGAATTCTTTAAAGATGACATTTACCTTCACATGTTTGTTTAAGTGACATAAATTTCATGTGATCTGGAGGATAAAATATACATCAGTGGAAAGGCTTTAGAAGTCAGAAGTGTTATATTTGAAGATGGTTCTGTTGTGTATATATTATCTTATCAAAGATTTACAGTGATTGCCTTAAAAATATTTGCCAAGAATTGCCACACCATCATATCTGATATGCCACAATATCTTCTCACTTTAGGGAAATAGTGGAATATATTACTATTAAATACCTTTTTAAAATAATAAAATATTACTAAATATAAATATTTAAAATGTAGAGGGACAAGTATTCAGCTGGTGTAAATTGGTGTAATTCCATAAGGAAAGTGATAAATAAGACAGAAAAATTCATTATGCCACTATATAAATCGATGGTATGCCCACATCTTGAATACTGTGTCCAGTTCTGGTCACCCCATCTCAAAAAGGATGTAGTGGATCTAGAAAAGGTTCAAAGAAGGACAACAAAGATGATCAAGGCTATGGAGTACCTTCCATATGAGGAGAGACTAAAACAATTAGGGCTGTTCAGCTTAGAATAGAGAAAACTTAGGGGGGATATGATAGAGGTCTATAAAATCATGAATGTTGTGGAAAAAGTGATTAGAGAATTGTTATTTACCTTTCCCACAATACAAAAACCAGGAGTCACCCAATAAACTTAATAGGTAGCAGGTTTAATAAAAACAAGAGGAAGTACTTTTTCCACACAACACACAATTAATCTGTGGAACTCATTGCCCTGGGATCTTGTGAGGGCCAAAAATATCATTGGGTTAAAAAAAGAACTAGATAAGTTTGTGGCGGATAGGTCCACCAATGGCTATTAGCCAAGATGACCAGGGATGCAACCCCATGCTCAGGGCAACCCTAACCTTTGCTCCCTCAACTTGGCATTCATCTTCTGACCTTGGCTCCTGCTTTCTGTCTCTTAGATTTGGCTCACTCCCTGAGCTTGGTGTGACAATCAGAGTCCGGACACCCAAAGGGGAGAACAGGAGGTCTGAACCTCACAGAATAAGCAACTGAATCACTTGGCTGTTTACAATGTAATTACGTAAAAATATATGTCAAATAAGATCTTTCATGAAAGCATGTAGTGTTATGAACTTGATGGTCATTAGGAGATATGTATCCCAGTTATGGTTATGAATGGATGCGCGTTATCTGTGGTCTGGTCTACAATGCACAGGTTGACATAAGGCAGCTTACATCAACTTAATTATGTCAGTGTACACACTACAGCCTTGCCCTGCCGATGTAAGTGCCCTATTACCCCGACATAACAAATCCTACGCCTCTCATGGAGGTATAGTCAGGGCGATGCAGTGTCTACACAGACACTGTGTTACTTACATCGGCTTTTGGCTGTCTTGTCAATTTCACGGCTCCTTTTAGGGCTCTGCTCTGGAGCCATGAAACTGAAAAGAAAGCTAAGCAGCTGGAGCCCGGCTACCTCCAGCTCTCCACTCCCAACTGGGCTGTCCCCGCCTGGCTCCCCACTCCCTGCTCAGGGATGCGAGAAGCCTGGGCAGCTGCCCCACTCTCCCAGCGGGGAGGTAAGAAGACGGCCAGCTCCTCCCCACTCCCAGCTGGGAGCAGGGAGCTGTGAGTCTGGGGGCAGCTGGGGCTCCCAGTGGGGAGCTGCACAGAGCTGAGAGCCCTGGCTCTCAGTCCCCCAAACTGTCCCTCTTCAGTCAGTGGAAGCGTACCTGTTGACATAGGTTGACTTAAGTCTGTAGTGTAGACATGCCCTATGTATAGAGAACATTGTAATTGTAAAGAGGTTGCAACTATAGCATCACCTCACAGCAGTGCGAGGAAGGAATCAGGTAGCCAGGAGCATCTCCCAAAGTTAGTTACACAAAACTAACCCCAAACATCTAAAATTGTACAACCCAGGAAAAGATAATGGTGCACCATTAAAGTTAACGGAAAGACATTGAAACTGAAAAGAAAACCCGTCTTGGAAAAGCAAGGATGGAGGGAGCTTCCCCTGCTCTGTGTAACCATGAATTACCATAGTCTGAGAGAAAGGAAAAACAATAGTGCAAACCCTGTTAAAAGGGAAGACATTCAAAGTGAGGGCTATCCAGAAATTAAGGGCCAGCATACAAACTGGGTGCTCTCCATGAAACACTGGATCCCTTCTAGGACAGAGGGCAAGCTGGAAAGGTGCCCAGAGGCAAAAGCTAACTCGTATTAGAGAAGGGAATCTAGATAATATAGCAGTGTAAAGTCTGAGGTGGCATCTTTATGTTTAGTTTCTGTGTAACTTTTGTGTTTTTGCTTTTCCTTACGATTTCTTCTTTGAATCTATGATTTTTCTGTTAAATAAACTTTGTTTTATTTCCCCCCTGAGCAGGTCTCTGTTGTGCAAACTGGGTGGAGTGCACAGCCTCAAGTGGATTGGTAACTGGGGGCAGATTTCACTCCTTTGAGGTTGATGAACAAGGAAAAATCGGAGTGTCTGGTAGTTAAGACCTCAGGGGGTGGATTTGGGGAGTCTTGGAACTAGAAGGGCTGTTGGTCACCCTGCAAAGAGAACTTAGGAGGGTGAAAGTGGGGGTGTGACCTTTACACTTGTAGGCTGCTATTGGTGTCAGAGCTCTGGGCCACAGCAGCACAGCATTAAGGCTCCCAAAGTTACAAGGCAGGTGGTAACAGAACCCCTTACTGGTCTGAGTGATCCCCAAAATGTCACACTTGGTATTTGGCGTCTGTCCCTGGCTCCCATAGGCACCGACTTCCCCTCTTTCCCTTGGGTGCTTGACCTCCCTCTGCCCCAGCCCCGCCCCCACTCCATCCCTTCCATGAGGCCCCACCCCTGCCCCACCTCTTCCCACCCCGCCCCCATTCCAACCCCTTCCCCAAAGTCCCCGCCCCAACTCCACCCCCTCCCTGCCCCTATTCCAACTCCTTCAACAAATCCCCGCCCTGGCCCCGCCTCTTCCCTGCCTCCTCCCCTGAGCGTGCCATGTTCCCGCTCCTCCCCCTCCCTTCCGGAGCATGCTAACGCTGCCAAAGAGCTGTTTGGTGGCAGCCGGGCAGGAAGCCCTGGGAGGTAGATGGAGGAGCAGGGACACGGCGCACTCAGGGGGGCAGAAGGAGGAGGTGGGGTGGGGGAGGAGGGGAGCTTGGCTGCCGGTGGGTGCAGAGCACCCACTAATTTTGCCCCGGAGCACCCACGGAGTCGGCGCCTATGCTGGTTCCTGTTTCCTAGCTCTGGTTCATTCCCCGGTATTCACACTTGGTATCTGGCTTCTAACCCTGGCATTGGGCCCTGGTTCCTGGCCCCCAACTCTTGCTCACTCCCTGGGCTTAGTAACTCTGCTCCTGATTTGGGCTTTGGCCATTGTGCTTGGTGCCTCCTGTTCCACCCATTAGGCCACCTTCACCTCCTGGCCATTAGACATGGCCAACCATGGCCAAGGCCTTACCATCTATAAGGACAATAAGACATACTGGCCTGCCTCTTCAGGGGGATAATGAGAATTAACTGTTTACCATATAGCACTTTGGAAACATTAATTTCCAAATATTCATGTTTTTCTGCATCAAAAATTATTTCATGATTCAGCACAAATGTCTGTCTCTGCTTAGGGAAAAAATCAGGATTCAGATGCGTTAGCTTCATTCCTGCAGCTGAGAATTGAGGTAAATTGTCAGCAATGTGTAGATAAATTTGCTAAGTGCCTCCTTTAGCTATGCCTGGCTCTAGAACAGGGGTGGGCAAACTTTTTGGTCCAATGACCACATTGGCATTGCGAAACTGTATGGAGGGCCGGGAAGGGAAGGCTGTGCCTCCCCAGTCAGCCTGGCCTCCGCCCCCTCCCACTTCCTGCCCTCTGACTGCCCCCCTCAGAACCCCTGACCCATCCAATCCCCCCTGCTCCTTGTCCCCTGACTGCCCCCTCCCGGGACCCCCACCTCTAACCGCCCTGCTCCATGTCCCCTGACTGCCCTGACCCCTATCCACACCCCCGCCCCCTGACAGCCCCCTCCGGGATTCCCACGCCTATCCAACCTCCCCTGCTCCCTTTCCCCTGACTGCCCCTGGGGACCCATCCCCCCGGCCGGAGCCAGCCACACCACCTGTGCTGCCCAGCAGGAACAGCGGGCCAGAGCACAGAGCCGCAGGTTGCCCACCACTGCTCTAAATATTTCAGTATGTGAAACATTAGAAAAACTGTCCATTGGCTTCTGAGCTTAATTTTTAAAATAAAATCATGCACTAGGTAATTTCATTAGCTGTGTCCAAAAGAAATCTCTTTTAAAAATTAAAAAAGTGTCCAATTTATGCATCTGCAGTATGTCAGGTGAATTTTCTCTCCAGACTTCCAATTCCTTTATACTTGTTTGAGCCCAAATCTCTATAGCTTCCAACTTCACTATTTCTTAAATGTAATGGAGATGAGGAAGCCACAGGCCCAGTTGCAGTCCCCATATCCTCTAACAAAATTTAGAGCAGAAGTAGGGGCTATACCAATTTCTGCCAGTTGAGGAAACTGCACTAGTGGAGGATTAGGCCCAGTGAAGTCTGACTCCGCTATAACCCTTCCTTCTCCGACTCCCAATATGTCCTCTCCTCCCCTTTATGCTTGGAGTGAGCTTTACTGCATCATAAATTGCCCCTACACAGGGGAAATTCTCCAGTGGTCATCCCCAACTGTTTTAAGTGAACTTGGTGAACCAGAGGATCCTGCATTTATATCAATCTATACGGTCTTTATACCTTCAGTCCCCTTCTTCCTACCAAATAAGTAATGAAATATTAATCCTCATACATTCATTTTTTAAAATAAAGCATTTAAATGCCAGACAGAAGAGGTACAGTGGTGATAAGTGAAGTGTCTGATCATCGCTGTGTGTTGATGGAAAAGCCATAGGAGGAACCCAACACATGAATTGGAATAGAGATATTAGCTAGGAAGAGGGTTTTGTATGACTAAGCTAGTCACTCTGAAATAAGGAGGAATTTCATTCTGCTATGAATGCAGAGTGAAATCTAACATAATGAGTAATACTTCACCTGAACTGCAGTACAAGCTGTAGTCATGTCCAGAAGGAAATAGAAAAGGACCTAGTAGTGGGGGGATGAGAGATGGGCAGGAAATAATTTTCCCATCCTGTGACTATCTTGAGAGTTCAAAATTTTTTCCCATGTTGGATGAAGAACAGAAATTGTGAAAATATTTGTGAACCAAAAATGGTATTCTATTGTTCATTTTGTGTCAACTGAAACATTTCATTTGATGATTTTGAATCATTTTGTTGCAATTTTGACATTTTAAACTTTTTTCAATCTACTTAACTTAAATTTCTAACTGAAAAGTCACTTCAACCAGGAAAAAAAACAAAACAAAAAAAAAACCCCACGTTTTCAACAGAAAATGTTCAAATGAAGTCTTTTGACAATGTTTTGTTCTAAATATATTGAGTCAGGAAATCTGCTGAACCTGATCCAGTTTCACAAACAGTTTGGGTTTTGATGTATTGGCATTTTTCAACAAAACAAAAAAATTGTTAAAACAAAAAACACCAGCTTTATGGGAGGATGAGTATATCAGTTTTTTTGTTTGTTTTTTGGGGGTATCTAAGACATGGGAGTGTAAAATATTGCTAAAATCAAACAAGTTAGTAAACCCCCACAGTAATCCATCGGATGCATTTTTGTTTGGTTTTGTTTTCCTAGAATTAGACTCAGCATTCTTATTATATCTGGGCCTTTTATACTATGCAGAATATGCTTCTGTGAAAATTTCCAACTGTACCCGTTGTCTCCTTTTAACAAGTGCCATTAAAGATGATGCACATATATTATTCTATTCATAACCTACTCCGTGATTATCACAACTAACAATAAATCCATTTTTTTCCTAGGGAGAATTGCATTTGCAGTTTTTACACAATGCTCAAGCAAAGTCACTTGCCCAAGCACTTTTGAAATTTTAGCCCTTGAAATTAATATTATATGATTAAGAGACAGATTCTGGTTCATTCTCTTACAATGATTAATACCTTACTTTATAAGAAGTCCAACTGAAGCCAATGGTGTAAGATGCTATTCAATTTATTAGGACATGATAATCCGACTCTAAATTTGTGGATTAGTTTCAAAATAATAATTTTTAGAAGGAAAAAACAAATTCTCACACAATTTATGAGGTGGTAATCAGATGTTAGTTGGCAGAAGAGAAGAGATGAGGTCAGGTCACCAAACCAGGCGAAAATGTTACACCTGAGTAGGTCTGTTAATACAGCAGGAGCTTAGGTGTTTTGAGATGAAAAGAAATAGAATTTGAAAAGACTGTGAATTGGTAACAAAAATCAAGCAACTTCAATTAGTCTTGTCCCCAAGGAAGTCTCTGAAGCTGTAATATGAATACAAATTACATTGTGTTCAGCAAATACAGAATCTATTTCACAACCTGAAAATCTACTTTGAACAAACAATAGGCCTACTAACCAATCAAGTGGAACAAATTACAACTGTCAACATCATAGCAGCTGTACTAAATTGGTAATTTAGCATGACCCTACAGCTGAAGAGAAGTTAGATGTTCTGATAACATTTAGAAAAGTTAAAGAAGTGATCAGCAGTCTGGCATGGCAAACAGCATACATTATAGTATGAAGAGGCCTTCTAGATAGCATTGGCTTACCTATGCAAAACATTGTGTACTAAACTCCAACATTAGTATTGCCCAAGAAAAGGAAAACATCATTGCACAGTTACTGGCTAATTACTGATCTTGTGTAATTTCTAAGCAATACGGGTTTGCTGATGTTTGGTGACGTCTTTTCCCAGGATCTTGAAAGACATAGTGGAACTGATATATAATCTCTGATCAAATTTTGTTTTAATCAAATGAAGGTTTTGAGAGCCACCAGTGTCATCTTCTCAGTGCTATCATCTGGGGGGGAAAGTGTTTTATTTAGATATACAGTATATATCTAAAGCAGCATCTATCCCTTTCTCTAGACACCCTTTGGTAATTTTAAATATTGAGGTGGATCTGCTACAGAGGGGACTACAACTCCCATCAGTCCCCTCCCCATTGCACTTCCTCAGACCAGATAAGCAGAAGTAGGCTCTGCCTGGGAATGGGAAGCATATGATGGCAGCAGGGAGCTGGGGAGAAGTCCCAGGAATGGTGGACAGAGCTGCATGTGGAACAGGCTATAACTGCTTCTCATCACATCTGAATACAGATCTGTGTGGGACTTATGGGGGAGGAGCAGTGACTGAGGAAGAAACCAGTGCAGAGTAGGGTTGCCATCTGTCCAGTTTTCACCTAGACAATCTGGGTTTCAACTTGTATGTCCAGGTGCCATTTGACAGGCCCTGATGTCCTGTTTTTTTTTATCTGTAGCAACCCTAAGCGGAAGGAAGGAAATAACACAGCAGCCACTGCTGCCTCAAATGCCAGGCTGTTCATGTGGCTTGCAGTGGCATGTGGCATGCAGGGGTGGAGCCTTGGGGGGAAGAGCTGGAGAAGGGGGTGGAGCCTCAGGAGAAGAGTTGGAACAGGGTTGAGGCCTTGAGAGAAGAGGCGGAGCAGGGGCAGGGTGTTGGTGCAAAAGGGTGGAGCAAGGACGGGGCATTTGGGGGAAGAG
Source organism: Trachemys scripta elegans (assembly GCF_013100865.1). Taxonomy (NCBI): domain Eukaryota; kingdom Metazoa; phylum Chordata; order Testudines; family Emydidae; genus Trachemys; species Trachemys scripta. The sequence goes on from NC_048300.1 coordinate 164,032,575, forward strand.
GTGGGCAGGACTGTGGTCCCGGGGGGTCCTGTGCCATTACAAAGGTGGAAACCCTAGAGAGGGGACCTAGTGAGAGACACTAAGTGAGCCTGCTTGGAAACCCACAAATACTTATTTGCCTGAATAGAGACTGGACTGGAGAGGGCCATCCATGCACCAGGCCTGAAGAGCCCTGACTTTCTATTGGACTGCCCCAAACTGGATCCGTTATTGCTCACTTTGAACTGTATCTGTTCAGGTCTCTATATCTAGGGTATTTGCAACCTTTCTCCATTCCTGCCAGCCCTAGTAAAAATCTTTCCCTCAGCCATGTGTCTGAGTGGTTATTGGGACCCCGAGGGCTAGCGCCAACAAGGCCTAGCTGCTGAAGCACCTACAGAACATGTCTCCGAGACACAGTACCCCAAGCACGCTACTGGCATACTAGGGACTTCGAGTACAGAGTAAGCCCAATACATACAATACAGTCATAAAATAGACCTCTTCTGTCATCCCCACTTTCAACAATTAATAATCATATCCACAGGAATCAGCAATAATCCAGCAGCGAAGTCACAGTGAATAGCTTTAAGATCTCCCACCAGAGCCTTCTCATTCACTCACAAGTAGGGAATACAGAGGCCTTGCAGCCAGGGAAAGGTAATATTGTTATTTTGTGAATTTCATACCCATCGTTGGCTTCTTAGTGAATGGCTCAGAATATCTTAGAACTGCACCGTGCAAATCATTCATTGAAAGCTATTTGGAGAGGACGACGAACCACGGCCTTGACTCCTCCCAGCTCTTCCCCATCCCTTTGGGGTCTTTATGTCTTCCTACCCCCTTTCTGGGTCACACCGAGAGTAGTCTCTAATCTCCCCTAACCTCACTGACTGCATTGTGACAGCCCCTTGCATAGGCCACAGAGGAGGGGTAGGGAGGCTTATGTGAAGGACTGTCACAGTCTAGCCTACTGGATAAGGAAGGAAGAGAGTAAGAAAGCCAGGCATGGCTTCTTATATGCTGGATAGTCTCCCTGGGGAGCTGCAGTTCACTAAAACTCCATTAACTTTACAATTGTGACTTACACTGCATGGGTTTTATTGCACAGATGAACAGTAGCTGTTCCCTGCTAGGACTGTCCTACTTTCGCATGATTCAATTGTTACCTCAGAGCTTTCGTTTGTTGGTGCTCCTGGCTGCAGATGTTGTTTCCAGTTCTTTCATTTCTGCTAGTTTGTCTGTGACAATTATCTGCAGACGATAAAAGCCAAAGTTAAGATCTTTAGAAAGTATATTCAGAAAGCCACAAAATATACAAAGCTCTGACCACAGGCTCTGCAATATAATAGATAATACTTATCACCAAAAAGCAGGCAGCGAAGCAGCCAGTCAGCTTTCACATGCACTAATATGATCACACTGTAAAAACTGAAGAGAGGATGCTGTTGCACTGATGGATAATTTCGCCAATTACATTTCTTTTCAGTTACCATATTTTCCCACATGAATACTTCTTTGATTCTGTTAAAAGGGTTTTCTTGGATCTGGGCTTTACAATAAAAACAAAATTGGTAGCCATGCTTTTTGGATAAAATAGAAAGCAAAACGGAAACAAATGCAAATCAAGGAAGGCTGTATTGGCTCAGATGCGCTTTGCGCTCCAGATGATTTGCAGCCTGTCATCCATGCAGAGTAAAACAAAAATCACCGCAGTGTGGGGAAATCTTCTAATGGTGTAAAGAGGACACAATAGCTACAATGCTGCCCCATCCCTCTGGCTAGTGTAAAGGGCATGGCCAGGGGAGAAGAGACCTGGCAGGGACTTCACTTAGCCTTGGTATCACATAGCTTCCATAGCCCCCTTGGTAGTCATTGGAGCAGTGCTTAGGATGCTGTAATTTATGCCAGGGGGCTGACCTGGTACACGGCTGGCCCAAGTTGGGATGGAGGTTGCAGAAGTATTTTAAAGCATCTGTGCAGTGCGTGCTCCTTGGCTGCAGCTGAGAATCTGGGCCATTAATATTGAAATCATTTAACTTATGTTTATAGTATGAATGCTTGCTGGTGACATGCCTTTGCTTCCAAGTTACCAAAAGGAAATCAAAAATGTGATGAAATAAACTACTGATAAATGAGATGAACGCCAGAAGAAATCAGGTGGCAGCAGCTCTGCCTATGATGTCTTACCAGCTAGTCATTTTGATGGAGGATGGGGTGTAGAGAGCTAGTAAATGTTACAATTTCTCTATGCTACATCATTTCAACTTCTAGCACTTGGCACTTTGCAGAGGGTGCTGCCATTTTCTGAGACAGAGAAGATGCAGCATGTTACAGAGCAGACTCAGGCCATAATACTCAGACTTAGGTGAATACTCACACTTCAAGCACCTGTATAAGTGGCCTGATTTTTCTGAGTTGCTGGGTGCCTGCAGTTTGCTAGAACACAACAGGGAAATGGGGCTTATCATGTTCTCAAAGATACTTTACTTATGCTCCTTCTTGTTTTGCTTTGGCCCTTCGTCTAAAAGGACATCAATTTTTATGAAGCTGTTGGGAACCAGTTTAGATGCTCATAGATTTTTATTTATCAACAAAAATGGCACAAGATGACTTACTCTCCACTGCGAAGGCCAACATAAGGCCTAAACATCACTTGAGTCCTACATAAATCCTCTAAACAATCAATTTAGAAGGTACAGAAGGGGTGAATTTTGCCTACAGTGATCTTCATGTCTACAAAGCAGTGGTGGAAGTGTATTCATTTACACAGAATGAAAAGAGAAGGCTACTATTACACATTTCTCAAGTCAAGATTTTTGCCATAGAAACTTGATAATGATGCTAATTAGTACAAAGTAATTTGCTTTAGAGTAGCAGCAATAAATGATGAAAGATTAAACAGGGCAGCCATTTGGCTAGATAACGAGGCTTATTTATGAGTTTACGCCCTAAAGATAAAAGTGTGTCATTAAAGCTGTACATCATATCATTGTTTTGTCTGTATGTTCTAGTAAGTAAACTATTATGAGAATATGATCAAGTAGGCTTCATGCACAGATAAGCACCTTGTTGTGCCCAAAAAGCAAATCCTTGTATGAGTAATGGCATTGTTGTATTTTTCCTGATAAACCTCAGTCCTGACACAAGTTTAATTACAGGCTGGGCAAAAATTCAGCTCAATTTCTTTCTGCATCATTAACTGTCAGCAAAATGACTTCAGATTTATTAGGCTTCTCTAATCTATCATTGACTCTGTGGTCAAACTGAAACCCCTTGGGGTCCAAACCAGCCTGAGCTCCAGATCAACAGAAATGGAAGCACCAGTGCGTCTGCCCAATGGAAGGTCTTCTATTGAGGAGGATGTTTCCACTTTCCTGGGGGAAGATTGTTCAGTAGACACAGAATACCTCATAGCAGCTCTCTTCCTATTTATGGAGCTTGCAGTGTGAGGGGAAGGTTCTTCCCAAATGAATAGAATAGCAGTGAGATAGAAAAGAATTTTAAAGAGCTCATGGCCTGACTTCACTGAGCTTCCCTTGGCTGTGACAGTAAAGGACATGAGTTCTAGGGCTGGAATAATTCCCATGGGCTCCTAAGAACCACAAGCAATGTGAGAAGCACAGAGTTTGTAGAGCGCACTCCACTCCCTATTGGTTGTTCCTGAGGGGAGGTTGATATGGTGTTTTAGCTTCTGAGACTTAATCAAACTTTCCCCAGAATAAACTGGCCTGTAGCTGAACCAGCATCCATGACTTTTCAGGGCTTGTAGGGCTTAGAAGATAGGAGAGAGAGGTCCAGATTATCTTCTGACATACACCAGTTTAATACAAGTGTAACTGTATTTACTTTAATAGATTCTACTCTTGATTTACGCTGTTGTAAAAGAGGAGAGAAACTTGGATTTTTTTTAGTAGTCACTAGACACTGTAATCACTCTCTAGTGATACTAGCAGTCAGTGACACAGTGGATAAATAATCTACCTTTTCAAAGAGTCTGGAAAACTTTCTTCGTGATCTCTCCTTTCTGTACTTCTGCTGGTATGCCATAGAGGCCAAGAGCTTTCTTCCTTTTCATGTTGCTCAATGCTTCTTCAATGTCTTCTTCTGGGATTGGTGCCCCTAGACCCAGCTTTGGTTTTATCATACACCATTGTTCTCTTAGATTATCTTCATTCATAAACTTTTCAATAGTAATAATAAGCCTTAAGTAGTAATAATAATTAGGGCTGTCAATTAATCGCAGTTAACTCATACAAATAACTCAAAAAAAGTAATCGTAATTAATCGCAGTTTTAATCACATTGTTAAACAATAGAATACCAAATGAAATGTATTGAATATTTTGGATGTTTTTATACATTTTCAAATATATTGATTTCAATTACAACACAGAATACAGAGTACAGTGCTCACGTTATATTATTATTTTTATTTCAAATATTTGCACTATAAAAATGATAAAAGAAATAGTATTTTTCAATTCACCTCATACAAGTACTGTAGTGCAATCTCTTTATCATGAAAGTGCAACTTACAAATGTAGATTTTTTTGTTATATAACTGCACTCAAAACCAAAACAATGTAAAACTTTAGAGCCTACAAGTCTACTTAGTCCTACTTCTTGTTCAGCCAATCACTAAGACAAACAATTTTGTTTACATTTACAGGAGATAATACTGCCCGCTTCTTATTTACAACATCACCTGAAAGTGAGAACAGGTGTTCGCCTGGCAAGGTGTTGTGGCCAGCATGGCAAGGTATTTATGTGCCACGTATGCTAAATATTCATATGCCCCTTCATGCTTTGGCCACCATTCCAGAGGACATGCTTCCATGCTGATGATGCTCATTAAAAAAAAATTAAATTTGTAACTGAACTCCTTGGGGGACAATTGTATGTCTCCTGCTCTGTTTTATACCCACATTCTGTCATATTTCATGTTATGGCAGTCTCGGATGACTACTCTGCACATGTTGTTCCATTTAAAAACTCTTTCACTGCAGAAAAAGCAAGGAAGGTACCAATGTGAAATTTCTAAAGATAGTGTCAAGGCTGATTCCCCACTCTGGCACTTCTAGTGCAGAAAGTGGGGGCCCGCAAGGATTTTAAAAATTAATACTTGCACTCCAGGCTTGTATTAAACTCCCAAGGTTACAGCTTCTCTCTGACCTGGGCTTGGTAAACAGTGCTGCCACCCAAATGCAAAACCCCTTTTGGAACCCAGGAAGGAACACTTGGGAATTCCTTCCTGTGGGGTACCCTCAAGCCCTTTCACACACCTTCCAGAGAAGCGCTGAGAAAGAAAACAAAGGAAATTAGCTGTTGTCACCAGCTAATCAAACAACATGCACAAACCTCTTAAGACACCAAAAATCCAATCCTGTTCTTAAAAAAGGTAAATATTATTAAAACCAAAAGAAAGAAAATACATCTGGAACTTAGGCTTTTGCTAGATTTTAAAAGAGCAATTCCAAAACTGAAGCACCCAAAATAACTTTCTTGGGGATTCAGCTTAAAGGTTACAAGCAAACAAAAGCATCTGGAGTTAGCACAGAGAGTCCACAAGTCAATAAGAAATAAAAGAAATAATCCTCATCACATCTTTCTAGACATTCCCTAATTTACTTACATATCTGAGGCTTCAGATAAGTAGGTTCGAGGTATGAATTGATAATCTGTAATCATACCTAGCTTAAAGCTGCTTACAGCATTGCTGCTCTGTGTCCCTGCAGCCCAGAGAGAACAACAGACAAAGGGAAAGTTTCTTTCCCAATTTTAAAAAGTTCTACCTTCCCATTGGTTCTTTTGGTCAGGTGCCCCCTTCCTTTTCTTTAGCTGGGGAACTTTTAACCCTTTACAGGTAAAGCAAGCAGATAACAGCTACCAAGAGGGATTTTACAGTTAACTGGCTGGTTGGGTGTCCATAAAAGAGAGCACCCCCACACACACCCCTTCATTTATCACAGATAGCTACAGCACTCGATCCAAGGTTTAAGAATCTGAAGTGCCTTCCAAAATCTGAGAGAGATGAGGTGAGGAGCGTGCTTTCAGAAGTCTTAAAAGATCAACACCCTGATGCGGAAACTACTGGACCCAAACCACCAAAAAAGAAAATTAACCTTCTACTGGTGGCATCTGACTCAGATGATGAAAATGAACGTGCGTCAGTCTGCACTGCTTTGGATCGTCCTCTGGAATAGTGGGCAAAGCATGAAGGGACGTATGAATCTTTACCACAGCTGGCACGTTAATATCTTGTGATGCCAGCTACAACAGTGCCATGCAAATGCCTGTTCTCACTTTCAGGTGACATTGTAAACACAAAGCAGAGAGCATTATCTCCCATAAATGTAAACAAACTTGTTGGTCTGAGCTATTGACTGAACAAGAAGTAGGACTGAGTGGACTTGTCGGCTCTAAAGTTTTACATTGTTTTACTTTTGAGTGCAGGTTTTTTGTACATAATTCTATATTTGTACGTTAAACTTTAATGATAAAGAGATTGCATTACAGTACTTGTATTAGGTGAATTGAAAAATACTGTTTCTTTTTTACAGTGCAATATTTGTAATCAAAAATAAATATAGTGAGCACTGAACACTTTGTATTCTGTGTTGTAATTGAAATTAATATATTTGAAAATGTAGAAAACATCCAAAAATATTTTAAAAACTGATAGTCTATTATTAACAGCACAATTAATCATGTAATTAATCACAATTCTTTTTTAATCACTTGACAACCCTAATAATAATAATGCATTTATTATTTCTATATAATTCTTCTTGTACCACAAAGACAACTTAGCTCATGGAAGTAAGCTTTCTTATGACAAATGAAAAACAATCCAGTGAGGTACATTGCTGTGAACTCTTTTTTATGAGACTTTCCCCTTGTAGGAGCAATACTAAAAGGGCAATATCAAAGCTGTTTTGCTTCCTTAGCCTGCAGAGCATGCAATGGGCTCACAAATTAAGATTCCCCTGCAAGAACATTTTAGTCTCAGGATTAAATGTGAACTACATGTTGAGTATCAGCAGAGTCGCCATAGAAATCAAGTAATAGTGCTCAAAGTAGCACAAGAGATAATTAATCCCTTAGGAGCCACAACTCCCAGAATGCCCAAGGAACTGTCATTTAACATGAACCCATTATTTTCAATGACTTGGCAAGACAGTGTGAATCAAAATTTCAGCCTGATACATGAGAGGTTGCACATAATTCATTACTGTTAATTGTCTCACTCTTGTTGCAAAGGTTGCTAATAGCATGACACATATCTGTGATATTGGGAAAAGTTTCACACATCCTGACTAGATACAAGTTATCTTGCAGCGAGATCAGGAAAAACTTCTCCTGTCTTTTACTTTTAATTTAATTACAGGGGGCAGGGGTCATGAGCTGTTAGCCTCCACCCCAAACCCCACTTTGCCTCCAGCATTTATAATGTTGTTAAATATATTTAAAAGTGGTTTTAATTTATAACACGGGGGGTCACACTCAGAGGCTTGCTATGTGAAAGAGTTCACCAGTAGAAAAGTTTGAGAACCACTGATGTAGGGCATACTCTAAGATTTCAGTTAATTACTTTGTTATTGATTCATAGATTTTAAGGCTAGAAGTGAATTATCGCCAATCTTGATATCCTGTGTAACACAGGCTATAAAATTTACCCAGTAATTCTTGCATCAAGACCCATAATTTATGGTTGATCTAGGGCATATCTTTTAGGAAGATGCCCAATCATCATTTGCTCTTCTAAAGGATGTTGAATTCTTAGTGTTACGCATTTCAGTTTTTACTGATTTTCACAGATAAACAGTTTTATTTTAATTAAAGGAGGTCAGTTTTTACTGATTTACACCCATTTATCAATCCACACAGTATTTTCTGGGTACTTATTTTTGTTAAACACTAAAGTTTTACACAACTGTTGTGTCCTACAGCTCTGAGACTGAAGCAGTTCTACAGTATAAAACACAGAACAAACATGCATGGAAGATCTGAAAAGCAAATTTTAATATTGCGCTATGATTGGCTTACAAGGATACAGGGCCCACCTATTTCTTTTTGTCCGTTTAGTGTCGTGCTGAATTTAAACAATCAATCCTCCCCGATAAAGATATGCAATGTTCCCTATCCACCAGATTACCTCCTTTAGTGCCAATTCCTCACAGATTTGAATGTACAGACCTGAGTTCTTCTGGATCCCCACAGACCTGGGTTCTTCTGGATCCCTGCTCTTTCTGTGGCTGGCTCCAGACACCGCCAAAATGGCTTCTCCCCCATCCAGGGATCATAGGGGAGGGCATCTCAGTCCCTATTAGTCAGGCTAGCTCTTCTTCCCAGGGTTTCTCTTGTCAGTCCTTTGACTCTACCCCTTCCTATGAGCAGGTACGTCTGCTATCCTTCTCCAAATCAACAGAGGCCCCTATTTTCCACATAGTGCCTCTCCTCTCTCTCTCTGGGTTGCTGAGCAGACTGAGTCTGCCCTTGCCTCCCGCACCAGGGACAGTAGGCCTCTCCTTGAGCTACCAGCACAGTGAGCCCCAGGAACCTAGGTAAACTCCTTGGGGGTTACAGCTAGATAAGGTAAAAAGGTAATCATGTGGCAAATATGCAAAGCTATGCCTGAATATCAACAAGAAAATCCATGCTTAGAAATTTTCAAGAAAAGTAAAGACGGGAGTGAAGAGGCAGCATTGCACGGGAAGTACTGCAGCATTGAGGTCAGTGCTCGCGCTGACAGAATAAAGGAGCATGTTGAAAGCAAGCAACACACAAAGCTTAAAGAAGAAAGTGAGCTTCGGGATAAACAGTCAATATCAGGAGCTTTCACCAGGGTTTTGATGACAGAGAGGACACACTGCGATTCTCTCAATGAATCTGTGCGTGTTCTTTGTTTTGCTGGACAACCACTCTTTACAGCAAAAGGGCCTATTGGTGACTTTGTGTGACAATACTGTCCAGCAGCAAAAACCCTTCCTAATGCAGACAACCTCATTCATAAGTCAGGAGTGATGGAAACTCCCTAAACATGGGAACTGTAGCCCCTGCCCCCTCATGCTGCCCCTTCCCCTGTGCCCCTGCACTTGTGCAGCCCCTTCCCCCTACATCCCACCTCCATGCTGCCCATCCCCCTGATGCCCTGCCCTCATACCACCCCTTCTCCCGTAGCCCCACCCTCGTGCCAACTCTTCCCCAACCGCCCCTTCTCCCGTCCTCTGCTCATTCCTACTGATGGAAGGAATTGATAGAAATGTGGTGTCTAGTCTGATTTTTGACTAGATGCTTTGGACTGTCCAATTCTTGGCCTTTTGTTTGTGTTTTTTTTTTATTTTAAAGCAAATAAACCTACATTTTTTTGTGCTGATGTGACATTCATCCCCTCTGTTTACAGCCATTTTGTCGCCGCAGCAATGAGTGACATGTTTGAGATGTACCAACTAACTTGGGAAAATGTAGTTACAACTAACACGCATTCTGCTTCCTACATGGCTAAATTACACAGAAGATTAAACTCAATCAGAAACCAGAACTGCTGCATATTTCCTGTTCTGCTCATCTGATTATTGTTTACTGTCAGCAGATACTACCACAGAAGAAATGAAAGACATGAAATCTTGCCTCATTGGATTTGTGACCTGCAAGACAGCAAGAAGCTCAACATGAGTGAGGACACTTTCATGGGTGGTGGGCATGAGAGGCCAAGGGAGGCAAAATCTCCCCAAACAGCCAGCCTGTCGCCTTTGGAGCGCACCCCGAGGCCCTGCTCCCACTCATCCTCTTCCCCCCAAGGCCCCGTCCTCGCTCTGCCACTTCCTGTCTCCGCTCCTTCCACATGGAGGCCTTGGGGAAGGAGAGAATAGGAGCTCGTGATGAGCAGGCAGCCTCAGGGGAGGGGGCAAAGAGACGCACGTGAGCAGTGAGCGGCTGGGGGGAGGAAGGGGTGTGAGCAGTGGGGGGAGGACCTGGGGGATGGGGTGAAGAGGTGCAAGCAGCTTGGTTGACATACTAGAAGTATCTGCATAGCATGGTTGCAGTTAATCCCTGGTCAGAGCACCAGCCTCAATTAAACCTTCAGAACAAGACTTAAATGGTGCACAAGCCTTTTGTTGATCCTGTGCCCCAGGACATGTGACTTTATTGTAATTTTCCCTGTTTCGTTTTATGTTTTATGCTTTGTGATATATTCATAATACATGTTCAGAAGCCATGAGGCTTCAGTGAGGTAGCAGCACTCACCAAAAATAAAATAGGGCCAAAATTAAAGTGAGAGCTAATGAAGTAGCTTCCCATTACTCTTGCAAGGCAGTTTTTGTAAGGCAGCAGTTTGTTACAACGCAGCAAAATAAAAGGTGCCTAGCAGGGCAGGATTTTTTAAAAAACTGGAAATAGCAGATAAAATATATGACTTTGCTTTCTTTTTTGCCAAGTACTGCAATGTTGGAACTGATTGGTCAATATCTTATACTAGAGCAATGAAATGAAACCATCAGAAATTCTTGCTCAGGGTGTCTACAGAAAGAACTTCCACAAAAATATAGGGCCAGATTCACCGGTTTGCTCTGGCTGCTTTGTACCACTCAAGCAATGCAGAGCAGCCATAAAGCTGGCTTAAACCAGGTTTATGGCTGTGTTGCATCACTTGAGTGGTGCAGAGCACCTGAGCGCATCAGTAAATCTGACACTGCACAGTAGTTCTTCTTTGCTTTCTATTAAAGATATTATTGGGTTTGTAGAACCAAAGCAGCGAGCTGTATACACTCTGATGTATGAAATCACTGCACAGAGAATACTGATAGCTGGCAATTACTGCTGTGCTCTAGTTGAGATCTATCCTGCTATCAGCCAACCAGGGAAGGAAATTTAAAGGGGCTGTGTAGCCTGAAGGTGAACACTCCCTTACTCACAGCTCTGATGTGGCACTTAGATGGGGAAAGGTGATGGAGTCCACCAGGATGAAATCTGCTTCCCTGCAGTGGCCCATAGGATGGAAGAGAATGAACCCTACTACACTTGGGAAAGCTAGTTCCACACAGCAGTGGGGCGTAGGTCATTCCATGACTTGTGATAAAGACTATGCTGAGATAAGTCCACCCCTAAGATTGTATCAGCTCCCATGCCCGATACAGCTCCAGAGATGGGGGACAGGTGGACTGAGCAGAGGGAGTTTCAGGCTAAGACAGGGGTTCTCAAACTGGGGATTGTGACCCCTCAGAGAGTCCTGAGATTATTTCGTGGGGGTCACAAGCTGTCAGCCTCCACCCACAAACACCACTTTGCCTCCAGTATTTATAATAGTGTTAAATATAAAAAAGAGGTTTTTAATTTATAAGAGGGGTCGCACTTAGAGGTTTGCAATATAAAACAATAAACAATATAAAAGTTTGAGAATCCCTGGGCTAAGATTTTCAAAGCTGACTCGAGGATTTAGCCTCATAGCTCCCATTACTCCCATTAATTTCAGCGAGAGGCTAAATCCCTAGTCAGCATTATGATATTTAAATAAGGCTTTCCTGCTCTTGGGGGTATTTTCATCTCTACAGAGCTTTATGTTATTGCTGTGCTGTATAGTACATCAACACACGCACAGTGGATATATCCCTGGGCCGCATAGATGCAAGTTAGTTAACAGTTTATTCAGAAACTTTCCACCCTTCCCCCTTTTCCTTTACATGTCATCCCTGGGTGACATCACCTACCCTCATAGACTTAGCTACCACCTATAAGCCAACAGCTCTGAGATCTAGCTAGCTACCCTGACCCTTCTTCCTCTGCCCAGTCTCATATCTATGACTATCTCCCACATCTGCTAACAACTAAAACTCCAAATGCTGAAAAGAGAAGTCCTGATCGTTCCCCTGAAAACTCCCCTTTCTATCACTATCAAAATCTCCATTATCGTTCCCATTGTGAGGCTTACATGGTTGGTGCCATATTTGATTCCCCTCTCTCCTCCCTATTAACTCTGGCTCTTGTCCGTGCCATATCCTGCTGGTTCTTTCTTTACAACATCTCAGAAATCAATTCACTTTCAGTTTCTCCCCCTCTGTATCACTCCAATATTTGTTCAGATCTTGGTCTTTGTCTGCCTTGGTTACTGCCACATCTTCCCCTCTATTTCTGCCCTCCAGTCTATCCAAAATGCTACTGCTTAGAATAGCTTTGTCTCCTGCCATTCTAGCCCTGTCATTCCCCTTCACTAGCTTCCCAGCACTTTCTGAATGTTCTTGTCTTAATCTTCAAGTCTTTACATAAAGTTGTTTCCACTCTCAGCTCTGCTGTCCTCTTTTCCTGTCCCTACTCCCTCCCTTAGCTCACTCCAAGCTTCTAAATAACTCCCTTTGTATCCTTCCTCCGGACTGTTAATTCTGCAGGGAACAGTCTACCTCCTCTTGTGCACTACTCACCCCTTTCATTCCCACTTTCTTGGTGAAGATTTTAAATAATAAGGCTTAGCTTCTCAAAGACAACCACAAAAGTATGATCTGAACCTACTACTAAGGAACTAGCTTATTTGCCATTAAAAAACTAAAACCTGACTGTATTAGTTTGTTACTGCTCTTTCATCTAATGTCCTAACATATTTTGCCTGAATTGTGCTACCTAATATAGGAAAGACTAATTACTTTATTTTCACAACACCCCTGTGTGGTTAGGAGGTACTATTATCTCCATTTTACATATGGGGAACTAAGACAGAGAGAGATTAATGTCAAAAGTATCCCCTAAATTTGGGTGCCTAACGTGAGATGCAAGCACCTGCTTTTTCAGGGTAGTTAGCTTTATATAGCACTTTAAATGCTCAATACAACTGCCTTTGACTTCAGCTGCAGTTGTGAGTGCTCAACTCTTCAACAAATCAGACCCCCACGGTCTCAAGTCAGGCACCCAGAAAATGAGTTAGTGACTAGCTGTGAAAAATTTTGGTTTAAGTGACTTGACAAGCATCACTTCGGAACTGTGTGTCAAAGCAGGGATAGAATCCAGTTCTCCAGGGCAGAACTCAGCTGCCTGCCTTAATCATGAAACATAGGAGAGACAGGCTTCCTGCTCTCAGTTCTGGTGCCTGGACCTAGAACTGGACTTTGCATGGCTCCCAGCAGCCTGAAACTGCAATTGCATGTAAAATCCCTCTCAGCCCTGATCTGGAGCATGCTCAGTGCATACAGACTCATCACAGATTTTTGCTGTTAAACTCTAGCAAATCTGTACAGTACGTGTGTGACCTGTGAATTTTCACTTGGCCAAATTTGGGTGGATTTTCACAGGGCTGGCATGTCCCTGACACAAATGCAACTCCCCTTCCAAATTTCAAGTCAGGCACTCCCAAGAAAAGGTCACCAGAATTTTTTAACATTTTCAAAACAATGTATTTTCCTAAGCATCTTTGATGGAAATGGATGCATTGTTTTAACTGAACCACAAACAAACAAAATAGCCCTCTGAGGCAGTCAGCTGGCCTGGAACATTTCAGACTAAACGTCAAAGGTTGGCAAAGTTATAAGCAACTGAAAACAGAGTCTTATAATGAGCAGTGTCAGGAAATCTTAATAATAGCCAGTACTACCAGCCCCACTTATAACAATTAACCAGTGGGAATGTTAGCACTGACTTCAATGGAAACAAGAATGGGCCCTTAGACCCATATAATCCTATTTAAATCAATGGGATTAAGATACTTAAATACCTTTGAGGATCTGGACCTTACTACCTATCTTCAAATATGTGTGCATATGTACATGTGTGCATGTAACTTTACTCATATGAGTAGTGCCACTGAAATGGGAATACTCGCTTGTAAGCCATTTTAAGTGTTTTCAAGGAAAAAGGTTTTAGATTGACAACTTGTTCCAGAATTAAAAGTACTTTCCTCTGTTATCCATTTCTCTCTATACACAGTGACTGGGGTTCAAATAATGCCTGCAGTAATAATATCAATAATGTGCAATTGCAGATATATATTTCATGGTATTTATTGCATGCTGATGCTTTTTCCTTTGCTGCATCAGTCTGCAGTCCCTATCTTAGTCTGCTTGCTAGACAACTGGTCTAGCTGGCTCATTGGAGAAAAACAAACAATTCAGTTAAAATACTTTCCAAACACAAACACAATTTAAATGACAATAAGTGTAGGACATATTGAGAAATAACAGGGTTTTTGTTTGTTTAGAAAATAGAACTTCCGTATGTGTATTACAAATAACACCACAGACTATTCCACACAGAAGAATTTAGAAATCAAATGTACTTTTCATTGTTTATGCTCTTTTATTACTTTTACGTTTTTTGCCTTTCAGTTTGCACAATGAATATAGACTAGTCAATTTCAATTCTGTTTGTGGTCTGTTTGGAGTCAATTTCAGATTCTCAGGCCCTAGCCCAATTCTGCAATATTTGGATTGCAAACCCTGCAGATGATGTATATTTGCTTTTCCAAAATCTCTCTGTACATTGGAATTTTTTAAAAGTGGAAACCTTTCTAGAAGGTTTTGTAGCTTAAGTGTATTATTACAAACCAAAATTTGAGGCAAACAACCTAGACGTTTTTTCCAGATGTAATTTTTATTTCCTGCACTTCTGCAATTAGAAATTTGAAAATTAAATTCCTCTCCCTATGAATTTGCTATCTGACAATTGTTGTTTATGGAAAATAACACTGAGATTGTGCCTGGTCCTACGCAGAGTTATATGGGAGAAGAAGGCTCTAGTCATCGGGGAGAGTACGGGCTGCATACCCAGTATTGCTCCCCCGACCAGGAGCAAATGGGTTGTGAGTGGGTGGAGATGGGCAGAGAGTGTGTACTGAATAGACCAGTTGACCAGATGTGCAGGGAGGAGTATGCTAGCTCATAAAGTCTGAAATAAACTACTCCTCTCTCCTTACCCCATATTGATGCAAAAGGGGAGCCTGGAGAGGAATTCTCTCTCTCTCTATGAGTTGGAATTCATTCCCGGTATTCCTCTTGGGGCAGTGCAGCTACATGCTAGCCCACATTCAGAGCTAAGGCCTTGGCTACACTTGCGAGTTACAGCGCTGTAAAGCTGCCCACAGCACTGTAACTCACTGAACGGCTACACTGGCAGGGCACGTACAGCGCTGTATCTCCCTGGGTACACCGCTGCAGGTACTCCACCTCCCTGAGAAGCATAAGAGATACAGCGGAGTGGCTACTACTCTCCCCTGTGAGCGTGTACCAGGAATCAACCTGCAGCGCTGTACTGATCACCTTGTCAAGTGGCCAATCCACTCCATTGTTGTGACCGGCTGCAGGAATGCGGAAGTGCCGATTTCAAAGCTCGTACCACAGAGAAAAAGCAAACAGTTTGCTGTTTGCTTTGAGTGAGTGAAACAAATGAGCAGGGGGCCGGGAGTTCGGAACTTGCAAAATAGAGTGCTGACACGCTCCAAGAAGCACTCTCTCTCCCCCCACGCTCCCTGTCACACTCCACCCCATTTTGAAAAGCACGTTGCAGCCACATGAATGCTGGGATATCTGCCCATAAAGCACCGCTCCCAACACAGCTGCAAATGTTGCAAGTGTGGCCACGCCACGGCGCTGGCAGCTGTCAGTGTGGACAGACTGCAGCGCTTTCCCTACTCAGCTGTACGAAGACAGGTTTACCTCACAGCACTGTACAGCTGCAAGTGTAGCCAAGGCCTAAGTCTGAAGGCTCATTCTAGTGCTAAGGACCTGATCCAAAGCCCACTGAAGTCAATGGATGGCTTTCCATTGACTTCAATAGATTTTGGATCAGCCCCTATGGTAGCATACCCCTGTAAAGAGGTTGCACCGGATTCTGTTCTCATTTACACCAGTGGCAATCCAGCAGGACGCTGTTGGCTTAAGTGCACTTACCCTGAATTTTTATTGATCTATCCGAGAACAGAATCTGGCCAAGTTATTTTTAAGTTGTTTGACACTGGGAAAGGAGGCTATGTAAAGTACTTATGCTTAGTTGTGGCCACTAATAGCTACAGTGCAAGAGATAGCTGAGAAGGAAAAGGGCAAGGGAGGACTGAGCATGCATGAAAAGGGAGACTGAGAGAGCAAGAAGGCAGCTGGAAGCTTTGAAATGGTGCAGCAGCTTTTCCAAGCCTCATTTACTTGGGCAGTATTCTAACCCACAGTGCAGTTCCTACACCTCTGCAGAACTTTTTGTGGCAAGTTGAAGACAATAATATCCAGCAAGAATATGTTATCTAGCAACTGCTACAGCTTTTCTCCATGCTTTTGCTTGTGCTCAAAGCCTTCCACCAGGAATGGTGTTCTATAAAGTCCTTTCCCCAGAATTAGTCAGTCTGCCTTTCTGATAGAAGTAGGAGCTGCAGTTGGAGAAACAGTGCTGCGTTGGTTTGAGCAGCATTAACTACCATAGAAATATGCTGAACATGGCAGGCAGAGAGCCTGCTTCCTTGCTCTACCCTTCACTATATACCCCCTCCAAATCCCCTCCGTGATTGCAAAGATCCAGCCACATGGAGTTCAAGTGGAGATGTTTATATAGGCAACTGGGAAGAGCCACTGCGTCCCCTCTCAGTTTCCCCTGTTCTATTTCAATACCATGTAAGATGAGGGAGAGGGAGAGGAGCGAAGCCACTGACTCATTATAAAACAGAGCATGCAGCAGTCCAGCCGCACAAGTGATAGTATAGCAGCAAGTTAATCTCACTTCAGGCTTGTGAGCTTGGACAGCTTTTAAAGAGAAGAGGATCCTGCTTGCTAGAAAGAATTATTTCCAAGTTTGTCTGTCAATACATAAATTGTATCACAAATCTGATGGCTCAGAGGTCATGGGAACACCGTCTAAAGGGATAACAACATGATTATACACAGTACCTTCTACAGTCCATGGCAATTGCATCCTCTGAGTTGTATGTCTGTTAACTTTAAGTTTCAACTAGTTTTCCATTAGCAATTCTGATATAGTACTTCCTAATTATCTTTTGTAAAAAAAAAAAACCTAGATTTTTTTTAAATCTAATTTTGTTTTGTTTTGAATTGTGAAATGTTTTGCGTAGGGAGGAAGGATGGTCTGTGACTAAGGCATAGAGCTGGGTTTCTAGAGATTGTTAGCTTTACTACTAACTTCCTGTTTGACCTTGGGCAAGCCTCTTGGGGGAGATTTTCAGAGGCACAAAAGGGAATAGGCACCATTGGAAATCAATGGGAGTTGGGTGTCTAACTTCCATTTGTGCCTTTAAAATCTCTCCCTTAATCTCTCTGTGCCTCATTTCCCTCTGTGTGAAATGGGGATAACCCTTCTTCCCTAGCTCACATGTGAGGGTGTTTGTGATGAGCACGGATCCTACACTGGGTGACGGATGTCATATTAGTGTTTCTGGCCACAATTTTCAAAAGGACTCAGCCTTTACTTGGGGCTGGAATTTCAAGATTGCTCAGGTGCATTTAGGCTCCTAAATAAGTGGCCAGATTTTCAGAAGTGCCCAGCACATCGGGTGAAAGCTGAGGTGCTGGAGTTCTGCCAGGTGATGTCCTTATTTAGATGCCTAAATGGGAGCTGAGATCCTTGGAAAATCCGGCCCCACATGTGGTTCTTGTAACCCACTGGGCTTTAGGGCATTGCTCCTGAGCATAGCATTGCTGATAAGGGGGTTGCCTTTGTGGCAGCATGTATGGTACGTGTAGCTATCCACCACAGTGGAAAGCAGGCAGCTTCCACAATGTGGTGTGTCGCTACATGTGTCAGTGAAAGGCTCCCGCAAAGGGGAGTTAGTGGGGAAAGCCTTCAGCGGTGTCCTGCTGCCAGAGCCTTTCACTGCAGCAAGGAAAGGCTCCAGCAGTGGGGATGCAGCAAGGAAAGGCTCTGGCCGCGTGGAGGCAGCGGGACACTCCTTTGCTAAAAATATCAGTGTAGACAGGGAGGCACTGCTTGGGAAAGTAGAGTGCTGTAGAGTATTTATTTGCATGCATACCCACCCCTTTCAGGCATGTCTTTATGCTACTCAACTAAGCCCCTACACTGCTATTTATACCCATGCTAGGGCTATATGAGTTTGTACACTACATACATGCCACCAAAAGAAGCATGCAGCTTGTAGACAGCCTGTGGCTTCCCTCATCTCATGTCTCCCACCTCAGCATGGAGGAAGGGAGCAGTTTGGGACTCAAGCTTCTAGTCAGGGACTCATGGGAGGCCTGAGGATACAGAGGGGGCATGGCCTTTACAATCACCTTCCTGGTGACAGTTGAGAAGAAAAATCCCTGCTGGTTAGCTACTCCAGCTCAGCTAGGTAATAGTTTTAAATAAAGTTGCAGGCTCCACATTAACCAAATTAGAGTGTCTGTGTCCTTTTCTTCCACTCACACCAATGGCAGAGTATAAAACTTGGCAAATTACTATAAAACAAAGTAGCTGCAACAACAGGAAATCAGGATATGTTAATTTAAACACTGAGAAGTGTATTGCTGGGTAACAATGCTCTAATGCTCAGCCACAAAGTTCAAATGTTCATAAACAAGGTGTTCGGAGGTCAGATATGCTATTTTTAAAATGTAATAGGCTGATAAACCCTGAGCTAATATCCAAGGACAACGCAGGCACTGAGCCACTGCACATTCCAAGGAGGAATGAAATATTAATATATACCACTAGTAGTTTGTTACAGATCTTGACATCACTGCATCTTGCAATGTCAGTGCTTAGAGCCAGATCCTGCAGTCTTCACTCCTGCAAACTCACATTAATTTCAAAAGGAGTCTTGTCTGGGTAAGAACTGAATAAAAACAGCAGGACTTGGTCCTCTGTGCAAAATGTTCAGAGCTTTGAGACAGTACTTTGAAAACCTGCTGAGACTGCTAGGTTTGATAAGTATTAATTTAAACTTCCTCTTCAAACTACACTGTTCAGGTGCATCACATGTTCTATATGTTTCATATCATAAGAAACACTTAATGTCAGAAGAATCTTGTAATACCTTGCAAGGAATGTTTTATTCCTCCTAAAGTGTATCATGCAAAGATTAAGAGGCAGCATTATTGCCTGCAAAATCATCTGCTATTTCCTGGAAATAGAATTTGCTGGACCTGTCCTTGTCACAGGCATAAGCATAATGCTTTTAATAATCTCCCATTCCGTAAGTGATGTGTTTGCATCAAAAAGATGGATATGCTAGAGTTGGCGGAATTTTTTTAAGACCTGTTCATTTTTATCTTATTCTTTTGGTGCCACCTAGAGGATTAATTCTCCTTCTGCAAAGTGGGAAAGAAGGGTTTTGTTATTTTTCAAAAGTTTTCTTTAAAAACAATCTGTGGATTAATAGCACTTAGAGTGCTATTATCTTAGAAACTCTTTCTCCATATGTGAGCAGATGAATCCTATTGGTTGGGGAAAGTGTTACACTAAAGGCAAATACAGCCATTAAAAAAAATCTTTTCCCCAAAAAAATACCTGTAAATTGATCTTGAGAGGACTTTTCATAGAACTTGTATTCAAGCAAGTAAACAGCATACAAATCAAAGATGATTCCAAGGAAGCAGGTGCACAGAGGAAAGGCAGCCCTGCCAGTCTTGAAACAGTCTGCCAACATGACAGATCCAGCAGCAACTTCAGGCCCATCAGCACAACTGGCTGACATCTTATCTACCTCCTGTGAAAAGCCAGCTATGCTTCATTATGGTATGATTGCCTAGAAAAGCACAACATGAAACCTGCACAACATAAAATGACAGAAAATCAGGCTTGGTCTACACTACAGAGTTAGGTCGAAACTACTGGGTCCTTTACATCGACCTAAGTTGCTTCTGATGTCGACTTCTGTAATCCACCTTTGCGAGAGGCGTAGCACTTAGTTCGATTTTCATTGGCTGACTGCGAGGTAGTGAAGATGCAGCGTTGTGTTATTTGACTTAAATGACCTCCAGGTGGTGTCCCACAATGCTCATCTGTGACCGCTCTGGAGATCATTCTCAACTCTGCTGCACTGCAGCCAGGTACACAGGAAACAGCCCCTCCCCTGCTAAAGCCCCAGGAACTTTTGAATTCCCATTTCCTGTTTGATCAGTACTGGGAGCTTGCCAGCTTGAGCACAGCTGATGGTGGTGTTGGAGAGAGGGCTTTGGATTCTTCGACCAGGGGATGTTGTTCCAGGAAGAAGGATTGCTAGGAAGAGATGGGATCCACCTAGTGGAGAGAGGGAAGAGCATCTTCACAGGCAGGCTTGCTAACATAGTGAGGAGGGCTTTAAACTAGGTTTGCTGGGAGATGGTGACACTTATTGAATGGGGGAGGCAACCTAGTGACATGATGTGGAAAAAGCTCAAGTATTCAATGCTTTTTTTTGCCTCAGTCTTCACAGACAAGGTGAGCTCCCAGACTGCTGCACTGGGCAACACAGTATGGGGAGGAGGTGAGCAGCCCTCAGTGGTGAAAGAACAGATTAAGAACTATTTAGAAAAGCTGGACATGCACAAGTCCTTGGGTCCAGATCTAATGCATCCAAAGGTGCTGAGGGAGTTGGCTGATGTGACTACAGAGCCATTGGCCATTATCTTTGAAAACTCATGGTGATCGGTGGAGGTCCTGGACGATTGGAAAAAGGCAAATATAGCGCCCATCTTTAAAAAAGGGAAGAAAGAGAACCCAGGGAACTACAAACCAGTCAGCCTCACTTCATTCCCTCGCAAAATCATGGAGCAGGCCCTCAAGGAATCCATTTTGAAGCACTTGGAGGAGAGGAAAGTGATCAGGAACAGTCAACATAGATTCACCAAGGGCAAGTCATGCCTGACCAACTGTATTGCCTTCTATGATGAGATAACTGGCTCTGCGGATGTGGGGAAAGCGATGGATGTGATATACCTTCACTTTAGCAAAGCTTTTGATACGGTCTCCCACAGTATTTTTGCCAGCAAGTTAAAGAAGTATGGAATGGATGAATGGGCTATAAGGTGGATAGAAAGCTGGCTAGATTGTCGGATTCAATGGGTAGAGATCAACGGCTTGATGTCTAGTTGGCAGCCAGTATCAAGCGGAGTGCCCCAGGGGTTGGTCCTGGGGCTGGTTTTGTTCTACATCTTTATTAATGACCTGGATGATGGGATGAATTGCATGCTGGGGGGAGAGGTATATGCGCTGGAGGGTAAGGATAGGATCCAGAGTGACCTAGGCAAATTGGAGGATTGGGCCAAAAGAAATCTGATGAGGTTCAACAAGGACAAGTGCAGAATACTGCACTTAGGAAGGAAGAATCCCATGCAGTGCTACAAGCTGGGGACCAACTGGCTAAGCAGCAGTTCTGTAGAAAAGGACTTGGGGATTACAGTAAACGAGAAGCTGGATATGAGTCAGCAGTGTGCCCTTATTGCCAAGAAGGCCAAGAGCATATTGGGCTGTATTAGTAGAAGCATTGCCAGGAGATCGAGGGAAGTGATTATTTTCCTCTATTTGGCACTGGTGAGGCCACACCTGGCGTATTGTGTCCAGTTTTGGTCCCCCCACTACAGAAGGGATGTGGACAAATTGGAGAGAATCCAGCGGAGGGCAACGAAAATTATTAGGGGGCTGGGGCACATGACTTACGAGGAGAGGCTGAGGGAACTGGGGTTATTTAGTCTGCAGAAGAGAAGAGTGAGGGGGGATTTGATAGCAGCCTTCAACTACCTGAGGGGAGGTTCCAAACAGGATGGAGCTAGGCTGTTCTCAGTGGTGACGGATGACAGAACAAGAAGCAATGGTCTCAAGTTGCAGTGGGGGAGACCTAGGTTGGATATTAGAAACACTATTTCACTAGGAGGATGGTGAAGCACTGGAATGGGTTACCTAGGGAGGTAGTGGAATCTCCATCCTTAGAGGTTTTCAAGGTCCGACTTAACAAAGCCCTGGCTGGGATGATTTAGTTGGCATTGGCCCTACTTTGAGCAGAGGGTTGGACTAGATGACCTCCTGAGGTCTCTTTCAACCGTAATATTTATGATTCTATGATTGTATAAAAGCAGCAAAGAGTCCTGTGGCACCTTATAGACTAACAGACGTATAGGAGCATGAGCTTTCATGGGTGGATACCCACTTCTTCGGATGCATGCCGAACATGAACATATGATTCTATGTTCACTGAGATAATGAACGCCTCTGGGACAACTGATGCAGAGCTGAGAGCATGGAGGATTTCACTGTCTGAGAAGTTAGACATGGACATGGAGAGCAGGAAAGTTTCCAATGCGGCACAGGATGAGATGCTTCGGATTATGAGGGAACAAGCAGACATGTTGCGGCATCTGGTTGAACTGCAGGAACAAAAGCAGGAGAGTAAAGTCCCTCTGCAGACCCTGATGGACAGCCAGCCAGCATCACCTGGCACAGAATCACCCTCCCCCAAGTGTTCCATGAGGCGTGGGTGAAAAGTCCATTATCCCTTTCACTTAACTCGGGGGGGCAAGGTACAAGAAACAGAAGGCGCCCATTCACAGACCTTTGATGGACTGTAATGAGAGGTACTGTGTTACACAGCTGAAAATGTTTCTCCCATTCCAACTTTACAACCCCTTTTCCCCAAGATTACCTTTTCTTCTGCTCTCCCTCTTTTGGAGAAATAAATGTTCTTTATTGAGTAGAAGCAGTGGGCTTGGCAAGGGGGCTGGCTTTACAGGGACAGTGATACAAGCCAGGTGAAGGTTTGGGAAAGCACAATGCAGACAAGCAGCTCACATTACTGTGACTCATTACTGAAACAGCTTTTCAAAGCCTCACGGATATGCAGTGCCCCTTGATATGCTCTTCTTATTGTCCCGGTGTCTGACTGCTCAAAAATGGCTGCCACGTGATCTGTCTCAACTGCCCACCCCTGCAGAGAATTTTCCCCCTTTTTTTCCACAGATATTATGGAGCACACAGCAGGCAGCTATAACCATGGCAATGTTGTCCTCCCTAAAGTCCAACCTTGTTAGTAGACTTCTCCAGTTCCCTTTCAAGTGACCAAAGGCATATTCAACCACCATTCTGCACTTGCTGAGCCTATAGTTGAACTGTTCCTTACTGCTGTCCAGATGGCTGGTGTATGGCTTCATGAGCCATGGGAGCAAGGGGTAGGCTGGGTCCCCCAGGATAACTATAGGCATCTCAACATCGTCAATGTTAATTTTGTGGTCTGGCAAGGAAGTCCCAGATTGCAGCTTTTTGAACAGATCCGAGTTCCTAAAGATGCGCGAGTCATGAACCTTTCCCGACCATTCTACGTTGATGTTGGTGAAACGCCCCCTGTGATCCACCAGCATTTGCAACACCATTGAGAAGTATCCCTTTTGGTTTATGTACTCTTTGGCAAGGTGGTCTGGTGCCAAGAGGGGATATGCGTGCCATCTATCACCCCACCGCAATTAGAGAACCCCATCGTGGCAAAACCATCCACTATATCCTGCACATTTCCCAGACTCACTACTCTTCGTAGTAGAAGTCAATTAATGGTCCTGCACACTTGGAACACGGCAGCTCCCCTGGTTGGTTTACCTACTCCAAATGGATTCCTCACTGACCAGTAACTGTCTAGCATTGCAAGCTTCCAAATAGCTATCACCACTCGCTTATCCCCTCTCAGAGCAGGTTTCATTTTTGTGTTGCTGAACTGCAGGGCAGGGAAAAGCTCTGCACAAAGTTCCTGGAAGATGGCCTTCTGCATTCAAAAGTTCTGCAGTCACTGCTCATCATCCCATACCTGCAAAACGATGCGGTTCCCCCCAGTCAGTGCTTGTTTCATGGGACCAGAAACGGCACTCAACAGAGTGCAGCTGCTCTGTGACTACCATCAGTAACTGTGAATTGTTTTTTCAATAGCTTGCACGAGGGTTGCTTGCAGGACATCACTATGTTCTGCATGGCGGACCCTACTTCGGCTCTGGAAATACTTCAGGAGAAGGCGCAAGGTGTTTGAGATGCTCACAGCAAGAGTGCATAGCTGAGCAGGCTCCATGCTTCTGGAGTTATGGTTTAAGGTGCAAAAACCACTGAGTTGTTTGCCACTGATGTGAGGGTGGGAGCATAGTTCATCATGGGAGGCCGACGCAATGTTCCGGTCCCATGAGGCATTGCACAAACTTCCCAAAGCACACTGTGGCAAGTTGAACTTTGGGATAGCTACCCACGATGCGCTGCTTTGTCCATCAATGTAGGCGCTGCTAGTGAGGACGCACTCCATCGAGACAATGAGCACGGTGTGGCTATGCACAATTGACGTTATTAATTCGGGGGCTCGTGGTCAAATTAGATAAAGTGAACTTAATTTTGTAGTGTAGACAAGCCCCCATTGTAATAAAAGTCTTTCTAGGAGGTATGTCTAACTTTAATGGGACCCTGGCTTTGTAAAAATTACATGGCAGATCCTCAACTGTGTAAACTGGTATCACTTCATTAACTTCGACTGATTTGTGCCAGCTGAGAATCTGGCCCAGTAAATATAGAGTTTTGTCTCACCTCATCCTAAAATGTATTTCAATTAAACTAAAAGGGAAATTAAGCTTATAAAGGGTACATGCAAATGCTAACATACCTAATCATGAATTCAATTTGACTTGATTACTAAGCTACCCTATCTGCCCCTCTAATACCAATTACACCTTAAAATCCCTGTGTACAATTCAGTGCAAGTCTGCTTTGAAAAGTCTCTTTTAACGGAGTGCTCACCTGATTTTCGTACTACTGGTTTTAAAATGAGATCACTGTGTACAAAGAAAACAGGCATAACCACATTGAAAAAGATGAAACATCTTATAAGAAATCTTTCGTCTTTTGAATATAATATTTCAGTGAATGATAATTTCTGTACTTCAGCAGAAGATTAACTGTCATAATAAATTATTTCCCTCTGCCTGAAAGGAAATAACTGAAGCTTGCTTAACTAAAAGGGCCAGCTAAAAGGTACAACTGAGATGAGTCTAACCTTGTCTGCTGTGCCCAAGGATACCTCTGAAAAGCTGCCATAACATGCAATAATTTGATAGTCTCAGCTACATTTAACCTGTGTACTGTAGAAGGAGATAAGAATAATATTAAATTCTTGCTGATGCTCACTTTGTATGCTGTGGAGACTGGCTCTGATGTTTTGTGAAAAGGTCTTAAATACTAAATTGGAATAATAATTGAAAAACTGGGTTATTTTATTTTATTAAGAGGGTTAATCTCGTCCTTGTGATGTCAAATTCAAATAAAACATTTCATTTTCTTACTGTGGCAGGTATTTTAGTGATAAATCCTTGCTTCGCTTTTGTCTTCTATAAACCCCCCAGATCAAATGATTTCATTTTAAATGCAGCTTTTTCCTCTTAGGTCATCCCAGTTAATGACTAGTATGTTGAGTCCATAAATACAGGACTGATTCACACAGGAATAGCCATTTCTCACCATTGTCTAACATTTTTCTACATACATACGTTTCACCTCTCCATTTCATAACCATAAGGATACACTGCTCCAAAAAGAGCAGTTTGTTAAATGAACAGTTATTTACTCATTCCCATAATATAAGAACTAGGGGCTACCAAATGAAATTAATGGGCAGCAGGTTTAAAACAAATAAAAGGAAGTTCTTCTTCACACAGCGCACAGTCAACTTGCGGAACTCCTTGCCTGAGGAGGTTGTGAAGGCTAGGACTATAACAGGGTTTAAAAGAGAACTGGATAAATTCATGGAGGTTAAGTCCATTAATGGCTATTAGCCAGGATGGGTAAGGAATGGTGTCCCTAACCTCTGTTTGTCAAAGGGTGGTGATGGATGGCAGGAAAGAGATCACTTGATCATTACCTGTTAGGTTCACTCCCTCTGGGGCACCTGGCATTGGCCACTGTCGGTAGATAGGATACTGGGCTGGATGGACCTTTGGTCTGACTCAGTACGGCCATTCTTATGTTCTTATGAAATGGTTCAAAAATAATTACATATATTTTAATACACATACTATTACAAATATTTAATTCCCAGAGCATCTATACTTATTTTTACACTGGTTACTCACAGTTTATAATGGTTTCAAGAGCAGATTTTTTCTTCAAGATCTCCATACTTCATTAATTGGTACTGTGGAAAAGTAGCCAGGTTTAAAAGAGAATGTAGTTGTCAATCAGTTTTCCATTTAATCATAAAGCTGTCCAAATGGTACTATGATATCAAATCAAATCCTGCTTGCCTTAGTCATACTAGTAGTCCCACTGCTATAGAGGTCTACTACTTATATGAGGAAGAGAAGCAGGATTAGATTTATAAGACCAGATCCTCAAAGGTATTTAGGCATCTAACTCCTGTTGATTTCAATAGGAGCTAGGAGGCTAAATATCTTTGTGGACTTGAGTATCAGGGGGTAGCCGTGTTAGTCTGTATCTACAAAAACAACAAGGAGTCTGGTGGCA
This sequence comes from Trachemys scripta elegans, assembly GCF_013100865.1. Lineage (NCBI taxonomy): Eukaryota > Metazoa > Chordata > Testudines > Emydidae > Trachemys > Trachemys scripta. Next base: position 164,058,917 of record NC_048300.1, read on the forward strand.
CCTTAAAGACTAACAGATTTATTTGGGCATAAGCTTTCGTGAGTAAAAACCTCACTTCTTCGGATGCATAGAGTGAAAGCTTTCACTCTATGCATCCGAAGAAGTGAGGTTTTTACTCACGAAAGCTTATGCCCAAATAAATCTGTTAGTCTTTAAGGTGCCACCAGACTCCTTGTTGTTTTTGTAGANTGGGTAGGCTCCTATGGCAGTGGCGCAACTCAGCAAAGCCAGTTACAGCCGTAAGTCATGTTGGGGTCACAGCTGGCACCTGAGAATCAGGGAGCCATAACCAGCTGCCTCATGGCCACCTCCGACATCAAGTAGTGCTCAGGTGCTGGAGCAGATTGAACTTTTAGTGTGTTCCACACAACTGGAAGTCTGAGGGTGGACACAGAAATCATGGCCCAAGTCCACAAAAACAACAAGGAGTCTGGTGGCACCTTAAAGACTAACAGATTTATTTGGGCATAAGCTTTCGTGAGTAAAAACCTCACTTCTTCGGATGCATAGAGTGAAAGCTTTCACTCTATGCATCCGAAGAAGTGAGGTTTTTACTCACGAAAGCTTATGCCCAAATAAATCTGTTAGTCTTTAAGGTGCCACCAGACTCCTTGTTGTTTTTGTGGACTTGGGCCATGATTTCTGTGTCCACCCTCAGACTTCCAGTTGTGTGGAACACACTAAAAGTTCAATCTGCTCCAGCACCTGAGCACTACTTGATGTCGGAGGTGGCCATGAGGCAGCTGGTTATGGCTCCCTGATTCTCAGGTGCCAGCTGTGACCCCAACATGACTTACGGCTGTAACTGGCTTTGCTGAGTTGCGCCACTGCCATAGGAGCCTACCCAATGAAGAATTTGAATCACATAGTTACATTGCACCGTGCCTCTCCTCTCCTCCCTCCCCGATACTTACCCTACTCCAGGGGAGCGGAGGCCACAGGTGCAGGGTCTGGATCCACCATACTTGTGTAAACAGGAAGTTACCCTCCAAGAGGGGAATTCTCTGCTAGGCATTTACGGACAGATTAGAGCCTGAGTAGACAACGGGGCTGTAATTGTGTAGATAATCTGGCCCTAGAACCCCAATCCTGCCAACATTCAAGTGCATACTTAATTTTGGGCACATGAGTAGTCCCATTGAAATTGATTCAGTGGGACTACTCACAAGCTTCAAGATAAGTGCATGCTTAAGTGTCTGCAGAATCACGGTCTAATATTCAGCTCCTGCTCCCAGACGACATGGAGTTTTACCATTGGTTTTAGCAGAAGCAGGATCTGACCATACTAACCCTAGAAAGCTGCAGAATTGTATACATCTTGTTTTTCCAGTTTAAATTTGCATCTTGACCTATACCATAAAGAGCAAATGTAATGTTGTAAATGCCACACAGTGACTGTGATTAACCATAATTTATTTTCTTTATTGAAAATCCATTGTCTGCATGCTGCCAGCTGTGAAATTGTGCAATAAGCCATAATTAAACAATGAAAGAGAGTAAACCAAATTAGTTAGGTGTGATTTGGTGCAGTGAGATGCACAAGGTGACTTTAAGTTTTATCAGCACAAAGCAAGAAAAAAACAAAATACAACCATGTAACTTATGTTTTAACAAGTCCACTGTGATCATCTGTAGAACACTACCAAAGATCAGTTTTCAGTACAGAATAACAATGCTACTAAATACAGACTACAGTGGCCATCTCAGTTTGCCTTACTCAGATGAGGAGTACCTTCAAAGTCAAAAAGACTCCACATGTGAGTAATGAGTAGGTGCAGCTCTGAATGCATATTTAACTACAGCATGCTACTTCTGTTGTTGGGGAAGTGATTCTTTTATATCACTGTAACTTTATAGAAACTGCCATTGATAATTAAATCCAATGGCAGGTATTGGGCCTGTTGCTATTTGTAAATCGTGCCATATTGCATTTTTTCATAAAGATATAACTGCACAAATGTACAATACTGTTGCACAACTGTCTCGCTAATGCATGCCTTTAAAAGCTCATCTCCTTGGACACTGCCAGTTATCTATTTGCAGCAACACTTCAACTACAGCTCATCTATATGGTTTTGTCCGTCAAACATGCTTGGCTTTCAAACTTTATTTCCTACTGGATTTCTCAGCTGTGGAGGTTGTTTTTGCTTTTTCTGGAGGTGCTGTGGCTTGTGCTGGTGGTGGTATTATCCGTGGTTTAGCAACCTGGGCAGGTTTAATTTCAGGCATCTCTTCACCATGTTTGTACACACTTACAGTAACATCCACTGTTTCCCCACCATACTTGTTCTTGACATTGATGCTATATTTGCCTGAGTCCTCTGAGGACACTCCCTTGATTGTAAAGCTGGCAACGTTTCCATGCTCCATTGAAACTAAATAATGTTCATTAACTTCAAATTTCTTGTCATTCCAAAGCCATACCACTTCAGGATCAGGATTTCCAAATACAGAACAGCTCAGATTCAAAGTCTAAGGAAAAGAAAAGTCATTTTAGGCATCAGTCAAATAGAAGGTTTATTTGAGCATGCTGATTGTTACCACACTTATTATACATTAGGAGCAAGAGAAAGACAAAGGAAAGAGTAGGTCTTCTACTCAGCATGACAGCAGAGCCAACAATGGACATCAAGAAAGCTGAGGAGTTTAATGCCTATTTTGCATCAGTTTTCACTAAAAAGGTAAAATGTGACCAGATATTTAACACAATTAATATTAGCAACAAAGGGGAAAGACTGCAAGCTAAAATATTTATATACATTAGACCAGGGGTCGGCAACCTTCAGCACATGGCTCTTCAGGGTAATCCACCGGCGGGCCGTGAGACATTTTGTTTACATTGACCGTCCGCAAGCATGGCCCCCTGCAGCTCCCAGTGGCCGCGGTTCGCCATTCCCAGCCAATGGGAGCTGCAGGAAGCGACAGCCAGCATGTCCCTGCGGCCCACAGGAACGGTGAACCGCAGCCACTGGGAGCTGCTGGGAGCTGTGCCTGCAGACAGTCAATGTAAACAAAATGTCTCACGGCCCGCCAGCGGATTACTTAATGGGCCACGTGCCAAAGGTTGCCGACCCCTGCATTAGACATATTCAAGTCAGCAGGGCCTGATGAAATCCACCCTAGTGTGCTTAAGGAACTAGCTGAAACAATCTTAGAACCGTTAGTGATTATCTTTGAGAACTCACAGAGGATGGCTGAGGTCCCAGATCACTGGAGAAGGACAAATGTAGTACCTATCTTTAAAAGAGGATGGGGGAAAGATGATCTGGGGAATTATAGACTAGACAGCCTAACTTCAATATCTGGAAAGATACTGGAACAAATTATTAAGCAATCAATTTGTAAGCACCTAAAGAATAGTAGGGTTACATAATGAATAACCAGGGTAGATTTGTCATGAACAAATCATACCAAACCAACCTAATTTCCTTATTTGACATGATATTGGCCTACTGGATGAGGGGAAGCTGTAAATGTGATATATCTTGATTTTAGTAAGGGTTTTCACACAGTCCCACATGACACTCTCATAAGCAAACAAAAAAAAGTGGTCTAAATGAAATTACTGTAACTGGTTGAAAGATTGTACTCAAAGAGTAATTATCAGTGATTCACTGTCAGACTGGGAGGACATATCTAGTGGGGTCCTGCAGGGGTCTGGTTCAATATTTTCATTAATGACTCCAATAATAGAGAGGAGAGTATGCTTATAAAATTTGCAGATAACACAAAGCTGGGAGAGGTTTAAAGCACTTTGAAGGCTGAAATTAGAATTCAAAATGACACTGACAAATTAGAGGATCAATCTGAATTCAACAAGAACACAGTACTACACTTACGAATGAAAAATCAGGTGCCTAACTACAATATGGTGAATATCTAGCAGGCAGTAATACTGCAGAAAAGGATCTGTGGTGTATAGTGGATCAAAAATGGAATATACAATCATAGACTCATAGGTTGGGAGGGACAGCAAGGATCATCTAGTCTAACCCGCTGCCAAGATGCAGGATTTGTTGTGTCTAAACTATCCGAGACAGACGGCTTCCACAACCTCCCTAGGCAATCTGTTCCATTGGTTCAACAACGTGGTGAAGTTGCTAAAAAGGCTAAAGTAATTCTGGATTGTATTAACTGGAGAATTGTACGTGAGACGAGGAAGGTGATTGTCCCATTACTCATCACTGGTGAGGCCTCACTTGCAGTACTATGTCCAGTTCTTGGCACCACACTTTAAGAAAGATATGGACAAATTGGAGAGAGTATGGAGGAGAGCAACAAATATAATAAAAGTTTTAGAAAACCTGACTTCTGAGGAAAGGTTAAAATAACTGGCCATGTTTCGTCTTGAGAAAAGAAGATTGAGGGGGGAGATTGGATAACAGTTTTCAAATATGGTAAGGGTTGTTATAAAGAGGATGGTAATCAATTATTCTCCATGTCCACTGAAAGTAGGACAAAAAGTAATCAGTTTAATCTGCAGCAAAGGAGATTTAGGTTAGATATTAGGAAAAGCTTTCTAAACATAAGGATAGTGTTAAGTGCTGGAATAGGCTTCCAAGAATGTTGTGGAATCCCAGTCATTGGAAGTTTTTAAGAACAGGTTAGACAAACACCTGTCAGGGATGGCCTAGGTATCCTTGGTCCTGCCTCAGTGCAGGGGACTGGGCTAGATGCCTTTTCAAAGTGCTTTACAGCCCTACATTTTTATGATTCTATGGGTCTTCTGGGGAGAGGGAGAGGAGGAATCCACAACATATATAAGGATCACACTTGTTTAGGGGTTCGTTTTGAGATTTAACTTTAGCTTCACTAATCAAGCTGTGGCTAATATACATACATTTAGACTTGTGAAGACTGAAAATACAGATACATAAAGTATATTTCTAACTTTCCTTGTTTTTGACACAACCTTTCCACCATCTTACCAGTGATTGTGATTCAATAATAGCCTGAGGGTAACATGGTCTGAAGATGGTAATTTGGACTGTCATTGCAGGCTTGCCTGCAGCAGACTCCTGACAAGCCATTAGTCTAACATGATGTTCAGACAATGATACATTTAAAAACATCCTTTTAAGTTTCTACATACGCACCATTGGAAGAGCTGAGCAAACTACTTCAGCTGCAGGCCTCCCAAGAACATTACTGGAGATGTTTAAATTCACTGTGAAAGCAACTAATATTATAGACTCTCCAGTCATCTAGGCTCTGTCTAATGGTTAAATAATAACACTAAATATGTCTTTATATGCAGTATAGTTTACATGTATAAGACATAGAAATTTATGTTCAATATGTTTATATAATATATATGTCTGTCTATACACTATATATCTGGTGATGAGATCAGTACAATAAATGGAAGACCTATATGAGACATTGTATCGTCATGTGGTTCATTTCAAATATAATGCACCTTTGACTGTCTCCCTTTCATTCTGCCCACAAATCGCACTCCAATGAAGTTATTTCTAACATTTCAGGCCACTGAACTGCTTCAGACATCCACCAATTTACTAAAAAAAAAACAGCCTCTTCCACAGATATACTTCCTGCTCCTCCACCCTGACTTCAGATTCCCAATTACACACACTCAAGACCCAGAAAGGTAATTATGTGTGTGTGTGGACGCGTGTGTGCACAATTGTTTTCTTGAACTCCAATTAAATTATTCAAGACCATAGGATTTATTAAAACAATTCACAATGTAGGAGTGGCTTACTAAATGTAATCAGAACCGCTGTACATTTCAAAAACAATGGTTGGGGTACCACATCCTTCCCATGTCAGAGGACTCCCCAACTATGGGCCAAATCCTGTAAACATTAATGCATGTGAGTAACTTTGATATCAATGGAACTATTCTTATGGATATCTGAGTAAGTATTTGCAGGATTAGGCCTTATACATTATCAAAATAAAAGAGCAGTTTTTAAAAGTGACTATTTTCTTAAGCAATAATTAAGTAAACTGCAGCACTTGAGAGAGAACATAATGTCTAAATGTCACGACTTTGACCTCAACACCCATCAATATTGAAGATTTGTTTAATATGTAAATATTGAGAATCAGTCAGAGTGCTGATACCTAGGGTGCATGTAAATATCCCAAATAGTCACTCTTGTGTATTTGGGGCTGCTCTGGTTTACTGAACTACAGTGGTCACCTTTAAAACCATTTATATGATAACAGTGTTCGAATACAGTAAGGGCTGTTATAAAAAGGATGATGATCCATGTCCACTGAAGGCAGGACAAGAAGTAATCATCTTAATCTGCAGCAAGGGAGATTAAGGTTAGATATTAGAAGAAATTTTCTAACTATAAGAATAGTTAAGTACTGGCATAGGTTACCAAGTGAGATTGCAGTATAATATTTTATCACTGGCTGTATGAAGAATACTGCAGCACACCTTTACTGAGTGCTAGAGACAGTCTACATTCTTTTTACAATAAAGCTGTGGTGGTTGCTAGCATCCATTTTGCCTTTGTGTCTGTGTGATTAACCTGACATGGTGTCAGAAGAAAAACAATAAAAACTGCAGAATTTCATCAAAATGCCAAAGTTTCACACCCCAAAGAGCTTCAGTTTCCACAGGCCATCAGAGTGGCTTGTTTGGAAAGAGCAGTTTCCATGGTTTTGCATCACAAGTAATTGCAGGAAGATGCAGGTTACTTCCCTAGTCTATGCCATTGGCAGGGAAGCTGAATATATCTTTAAGTCCTTTGCCTTTGGAGAGGAAAACCACGAGAACAGTTACACTGTGGTGCTGGCTACGTTTGATGAGTAATTTATACCTCAGCATAATGTGGTTTATAACTAAGCGTTTTTCTACCAGCGTGTCCAAATTCCTGGTGAATCTGTGGAATCTTTCATAAGAGACTTGCCCGACAGGGCAGAAAACTGTGATTTTGAAGACAAAAAGGAAGAGCAGAATACTGATTGGCATTTTAGACAAGGGACTGCAGATAAACTGCAAATGAAGAGAGATTTAACCCTTCAAACAGCAATAAAAATGGCAAGACAATCTGAGATCATTAAAAATCAAAACAGAGACCAGTGACTGCCAGAAAGAAACCTAGAGGAAGTGACTTGCAAACAGAATAACAACAGGACATAGAGCACAGCTGCAAAAAGCAATCGCAATAATCCTCAAAGGCAGTGCGGGGTAAGCCCCAGGTAAAACATAACACTTTTCAGATTAGATGCACAAGATGTGGGAGAGATCACAGTCTAAGAGGTGATTGCTCAGATAAAGGAGCCAAATGCCGTAGCACAAAAATTGGACATTTTGCAGCTTTCTGCCTCACAAAGGCAGTATGGGAAGTGACCACCAAGAATCAAGAGCCATTTTTTCTGGGTTTAAGCACGTGTAATGACACATAGCCAGCGTGGTGGGTGAAACTGGATATTTGTGGAAAGACTGTTAATTGGAAGCTTACAGCCCAGTGTGAGGTGGGTGACTATACCTGCTACAAAAAGCAACCTGGGCATATAAGCAAATTCAAATAAGTTGTTAGTTATATTCAGACAGGATGGCTTAAGTATTCATGGCACAAGACTATTTTGTTGTATGAAGACAATTAAGTGAGTCCAATGGACTAATGGTTAAAGGTGATCACATTGCCATCTTTGAGAGGAGAAATTCTAAATCACATCCATGAAGGACATCAAAGATTAACTAAATGCTGTGAATGGGCCAGTCAGTCAGTGTAGTGGCCTGAAATCAGCAAGGATGTGAAGAATAAAGTATTTTCATGCAAACATTGCAGAACTAACAGACCAACACAATGCAAAGCACCTCTAATAATACTTCTACCAGACAGACCCTGGAAGAGGCTAGCAGAAGATTTATACAAATTCAGAGGACACCATTACCAAGTTGTAGTGGATTATTTTTCTAGATATATTGAAACAATATATCTGAAAGATGCAACATGTAACAGTGTTATCAAGAAATTAAAGAGTACATTCATCCATTGTGCTATTGCAGAACAACTATTGGTGGACAATGGATCACAATTCACCACAGCCAAATTTAAGTCATTCCACACAAAATATGATTTTGAACACATCCCTAGCAGCTCACATTACCTTCAGGCAAATGGTGGGGCTGATAGGGCTGTTCAGACAGCCAAGAAAATATTGAACCAGGAAGATCCATTCCTTGTTCTTCTGAGCTACAGATCAACACTATACCCCAGCCCAACCTCTAATGGGAAGGCAAGTCAGGACTACTGTTCTAACCCTGGAAAAAAATCCAGCCCCAAAGTGGCCAGACCTAAGAAGTGTAGCCAAATCGGATCAAAAAGCAAAAAGATCTTATGAACACTTCTATAGCCTCTATCACTCAGATAACTGCCTGATCTGGAACCTGGTAACCATGTTTGTGTCAGAACTGGATGGAAGCAAAGGATGGAGAACTCCTGCTGTTGTAAAGAAAAAAGACTTCATCACCTGATTATACACTATTGAGACAGACGGCGGAGAGTTCAAAAGGAACCATCAACATCTTCAGTTTTTTCCAGAGAATGAACAATCAACTCTACAAACTGCAGGTGAAGAACCAGGAGAAGATTCACCTACTCCAAACCCGCCTGAGAGAGCCCTTGCAAATAAAAAAACAGCCTACTCACTAAGTTGTTATCTGTTCTGGCCATAGAGTTGAAAAAACAGTATGATTTAGGGATGATTAACAGATGGACATGTGTTGAGATGTAAAAAACAATTGTATAGTTTTAAAAATTGTTAAAATGCAGAAAAGAAAAGAGGTGATGGAAAGTTTTAACTGCATTATGTTTAGTCACTAGGTGGTGGTATGTGGAGAATACTGCAGGACAACTTTATCGAGAGCTAGAGACAGTATACATTCTTTTTACAATAAAGCTGTTGTTTCTAGCATCCATCATGCCTCTGTTTCTGTGTGACTAACCTGACACCTGTCATTGGAGGTTTTTAAAAACAAGTTGTACAAACACCTGCCAGGGATGGGCTAGGTTTACTTGGTCCTGCCTCAGCACAGATGGTTATATTAAATGACTTCTCAAGGTCCCTTCCAGCCCTACATTTCTATGATTCTATGATTCCCTATTGTCCCTTTAGAAGTGTCATTTATCCTGTATGCACATATTTATGTGTATATATCCTCATATTAGGATCATGTTCCACCCTTCTGTTGTAACTGCTTTTTATAACTTGATTGCACTTTCACTTTGTACATTTTTGGTTTCTTTTAAAAATTGTTAATAAAATCTGTGAATTTAAAATTTTACTTCTCCATGATCCATTCCATTTCTCTCTGATTTCAGACAGCAGAGATGACTTCTTCACTGATTCAGGGTTTGATCTTCTAGCTTCCTCATAGCATCAGGCCTCCCACAGAAGCCTTTTGTTTCTTTAAACTCATCATATAACATATCCTTAATTTAGGGCCAGACTTTTCAAGGCATGATTTTGTGCAAGCAAACTGCAACTTGCATGTGTGCACATTGGAAATGGAACATGTACATATTAGGGTACGGCTGCACTAAGTTGATTCATTACTGAATTGTTGACCCTAAGATGTTTGTTTTGACTTATAATGCCCTAAATGGCCTGGGACCTACCAATTGAGTGTCTTTCATTGGATTGTACTGAGGGTAGTTGCTCCTGCTGCCATGGTTACACTCTATTTTTAGCAAGCTAATGCAGGCATGTCTCCTTGAGCTGGGAATTACACCCCCAGCTCAAAGAGTAGACTTACCATATGACTGTTTGCCCCAATTGTGCTTCAGACACACAAAACACATTTCTCTCGGAGCTGAGCAAGGAGCCCAATGGATAGGCCCCAGATAACTACAGATGGCTTGGACTGCCCTGACTTGTGAGCTAAGTCCAGATAGGGACAATGTTTCTTTAGAGAAAGAGCTGGCTGCAGGGAGTTGGATTACAGCTACGGGAGGTGAAGTAGCCCAGGAGTTACTCTTTCTGCAGAAAAGAAGATGCCATTTTGTCTCTCACAGCCAGAGGTCTTGACAGACCATATTTTCTACAGGGGCTTGCTGGGGCTCAGCTCTGGCCCCTGTTCACTCAGTGGTGGAAGATGTGACCTTGCGTGTACGGTGCATGCAAGGTCACGTTGTGTGGAGGATGCTATTTTGAGCCCGGCCACCTCTTTCTTTACAAATTATGCGCTGGTGCTTGAGACTGATCTAGAGCCCCCAGTTTCATGATGGCGAGACGGAACCCCAACACTCCCCTGCTTCTGTGAGGACTGACTGCCAGATGAGCCTGGCAGGCCTCTTCTGTATCCAGAGCTGGAGGATGGACAGGGCTGGAGACCATCAGAGATCCACTCCATTCAAAGGAGAGAGCTATTGACTTCCCACCATGGACAACAGCCCTTCTCATTAAATTTCTATTACACCAAGCAAGGAAGGCCTGTTGGGAAACTTGGGGGCAGTTCTGTTTTTCGTACATACACACACAAAATCATATAAGAAGTTACTCACCCTGTATAGTAACTACAGTTCGAGATGTGCGTCTTTATGGATGCTCCACTTCAGGTGCACATTTGCCTCTCAAGCCCTTGATGGGAGATTTTTCTGCTAGCAGTGCCCATTTAGCCCATGCATGCAGCCTGTGCCTCCTCGTGCCTGACACTGAGGCTATATAGGGATGCACAGCTGAACTGCCCTCAGTTCCTTCTCCACTTGAACATCTCCACAGAGAACAGTCAGAAACAGAAGGGAAGGAAGGGTGGGTGGTGGAGCACCCTTAGGGACACACATCTCAATGAACTGCAGTTACTGAATGAGGTAAGTAACCTCTTCTTCTTTGAGTAGTGTCCCTATGGGTGCTCCACTTTAAGCAACATCTGAGCAGTTTCCCCAGAGGGAGAAGGGAGCTTTGGAACTAAGTCCAGAACTGAAGATACAACTGCAGTACCTACTGCTGAATAGGATCTGATGGCATGGATAAAAGCATAGTGCTTTGAAACTGAATGTACTTAAGCCCACATAGCGGCCTACATATCTCAGACACAGATGCATTCTTAAGCAATACTATGGATGCTGCATGTGACTTGATAGAATGTGCTATCACCTTTTCAGGAGGATGAACTCCTGCGGTCTTATAACAAGTAGCAATACATCCAGATATCCATCTCAATAGTCTCTGAGCAGAAATTGTGGATCCTTTGGATCTATCCATGAAGGAGAGGAACAGCCTGGATGACCTTCAAAATTGCTTGGTCCTATCCAAGAAGAAGGCCAGTGCTGCCCTTCTAATATCCAGGTATGAAAACAAGACTCCCGAAGAGAGTTATGTGGCTTCAGGAGAAACACTGGTATATGAATAGATGGGTTAAAGGTGGAACTTCAAGAGAAACTTAGGTAAGAATTTAGGACGTGAGTGTAAAGAAACCTTATCCTTAAAGACTACCATCAAGCAGGGAATTTGCCATCAAGGCACCAATCTTCCCAACTCTACGCAATGACATGATGGCTACTAGAAAGGCCGTCTTCATAGATAAAGGGAGTAAAGAACAGGTTGCCATAGGTCCAAATGGATGTTTAATAAAGGTAATTGAGTACCTGGTTGAGGTCCCAAGTCAGAATGGGGTCTCTAGGCTGAAGGTAGAGATTTCCTAAATCCTTAATAAATCTAGATGATACCGGATGAGCAAATATAGAAAACTCTTCTATAGTCAGATGAAAGGCTGATATTGCAGCCAAATGGACCTTTACTGAACTAATTGATAACCCTGATATCTTCAGATCCAGGAGATAATCCAGGATGACTGAAAGAGGCACAGATCCAGGCGGGAAGTAGCAATGACAGCACCAATGGGAGATTCTCTTCCATTTCTGCAGATAAGCAGTACAGGTTGACTTCTTCCTACCATTCAGTAACACCTGTTGCACTTCATCAGATCAGGAGGATTCTAGCCCCATGAATCAGCAAGGAACCATGCCATCTAATTTTGTTCATCGCACTGAGAGCTTGTCTTCACTATCACACTAAGTCAGCGCCACTGCCATCAATGCAGAAGTGTCAATTTAGCGGATCTGGTGAAGATGCACTAAGTTGATGGGAGAGTGCTCTCCCATCGACTTCAGTACTCCATCTCAATGAGAGGCGGAAGCTATGTCAACAGGAGAGTGTCTCCCATAGACATAGCAGGATGTAGACACACTTTAAGTCACTATAAGTTATGTCAACTTAAGTTATGTAATTTACATAACTTTACTAGCATCACTTAGATCAACTTAAAACATTAGTATAGACAAGACCTTGGTATCAGCAGAGTTGGAGAAAATGCGCAGAGCGGACCCTTCTTCCAGCAAAGAAGAAAGGCATCCCTCAAAGAGTGGAGGTCCAGACCCCTCTTGAGCAGAAGAAATGGCACTTCTTGTTTCTGAAGATGGTGAAGTAATCCACTTCAGCAGACCCCATCTTTGGAATATGCTGTGGAGGCCTTGAGGGTCTAGTACCCATTCATAGTCCTAAGAGAAGTGTCTGCTGAGAACATTGGCTGTTCTGAACACTTGGCAGGTAGACCAAAATTTGGATCTGATGAGATATGCACCGGGTTCCATAGCTTCATGGCTTTGGTGCACAGTGGGGACTCTTGCTCCTCCCTGCTTGTTGATATAAAACATGCAGGACACATTGTCCATCACAACCCTGATTTATTTGCCCCAATGAGAGGTAGGAAATAGAGGCAGGCCTTCCTGACAGCCCAGAGCTCCAACATAAGAACATAAGAACGGCCATACTGAGTTATATCAATGGTCCATTTAGCCCAGTATCCTGTCTTCCGACAGTGGCCAATGCCAGGTACTTCAGAGGAAATGAATGAATGAACAGAGCACGTAATCATCAACTGATCCCCTCCTCGTATGGAAGATGTTCCATACCCCTAATCATTTTTGTTGCTCTTTTCTGAACCTTTTCCAATATATATCTTTTTTTAGATGGGGCGACCACATCTGCATGCACTATTCAAGATGTGGGCATACTATGGATTTATAGAGAGGCAATATGATATTTTCTGTCTTATTATCTAGCCCTTTCCTAATGATTCCCAACATTCTGTTAGCTCTTTTGACTGTCACTGTTTTCAGAGAACTATCCAGAATGACTCCAAGATCTCTTTCTTGAGTGGCAACAGTTAATTTTGTCCCCATCATTTTATATGTATAATTGGGATTATGTTTTCCAATATTACTTTGCATTTATCAACATTGAATTGCCATTTTGTTGCCCAGTCACCCAGTTTTGTGAGATCCATTTGTAACTCTGCAGTCTGCTTTCGACTTAACTATCTTGAGTAGTTTTGTATCATCTACAGACTTTGCCATCTCACTGTTTACCCCTTTTTCCAGATCATTTCTGAATATGTTGAACAGTACTGGTCCAGTACAGACCCCTGTGAAAGACCACTATTTACCTCTCTCCATTCTGAAAAGTGACCATTTATTCCTACCCTTTGTTTACTATCTTTTAACTAGTTACTGATCCATGAAAGGACCTTCCCTCTTATCCCATGACAGCTTGCTTTGCTTAAGAGCCTTTGAGGAGGGACCTTGTCAAAGGCTTTTTGAAAATCTAAGTACATTATATCCACTGGATCACCCTTGCCCACATGCTTTAAAGAATTATAGCAGATTGGTGAGGCATGGTTTCTCTTTACAAAAAACATGTTAACTCTTCCCCCCAACAAATTGTGTTCATCTATGTATCTGATAATTCTATTCTTTACTATAGTTTCAACAAGTTTGCCTGGTACTAAAGTTAGGCTTACTGGCCTGCAATTGCTGGAATCACCTCTGGAGCCTTTTTTTAAAATTAGTGTTACATTAGCTATTCTCCAGTCATCTGGTACAGAAGCTGATTTAAATGGTAGGTTACATACTGTATTTTCCACTCCATGCATCTGATGAAGTGGGTTTTAGCCCACAAAAGCTTATGCCCAAATAAATTTGTTAGTCTCTAAGGTGCCACAAGGACACCTCGTTGTTTTTGCTGATACAGACTAACACTGCTACCACTCTGAAACATACCACAGTTAGTAGTTCTGCAATTTCACACTTCAGGACTCTTGGATGAATACCATCTGGTCCTGGTGAGTTCTTACAGTTTAGTTTATCAATTTATTCCAAAACCTTCTCTAATGACACCACAGATTTGTCACCTAAAAATAATGGCTCGAGTTTGGGAATATCCTTCACATCCTCAGCCATGAAGACAGATGCAAAGAATTCATTTAATTATGTTCTTATGAAATGATCCTGACCTATAGTGCATCATAGATATTTCCTGTGCAAAGGGTGTATGTTACATGGAAGAAGGCATCTTGTAGGCTGAGGACCAAAAAACAATGCCCCCCTTTTCAGTGAAAGAATTATAGGTGCCAGAGTCACCATCCTGAACTTCTGAGACTTTACGAACTTGTTTAGAAGTCTTAAATCTAAGATTTGTCTCCACACTACGTTCTTCTTTGGTGCAAGGAAATACTTCCAGTAAAACACTTTGCCCCTGTGAGGGGAAGGGATCAGCTCTATTGCTTCTATCCTGAGGAGAGAATTCACCTCCTGTCTTCATACAAGCTCGTGAGAAGGATCCCTGAAGGAGGACAGGGAAGGGGAGTTGAAGGGTAGGAGTGATGTAAAATGGATGGTATAGCCTGATGTTATAACCACTATGACCCACTTGTCTGTAGTAATCAACCTCCAGGCATGTTGGAAATGAGAAAGGTGGTCTCCAAATGGAGGATGGTGGGCAAATGGGTGCAGCAGTAAAATCAGAGCTGTGGGAGGATTCGAACCCAGACCAGCCCATCAAAATTGCTACTTAGAAGATGGTTGGGTGATTGTGGAGGGTGGATGAGCGGCCCTCTTCCTCTGAAACATGTCTTTTCATAGGGGCTCAGAATCCAGAGGATTTAGCAGGACACAATCTCTAGGCAGTTTGTGATCTACTAAACTATCTCTTATTTTTAGGTGTATATATGCCCAGCGAATGTAAAGTGGCTCTGAAATCCTTCAGTGTACGCAAGACCTCCTCTGAGGTCTCCGAGAAAAGCCTATGGCCATTAAAGGAGAGGCCCTCTTCTTTTCTCAGAAACCCCAAGAGCTGGAGCCGTGATGCCCTGTGCATGGAGATGGACATGAAAGCAGTGTCTGCAGCAACCAAGGATTCTTGAAGAGCAGTCTTGGCCAATGGCCCTCTGAAATTATGGACTGGAATTGCTACCCATGTTCCTGTGGCAGGTGCTCAATAACGTCTGTCAAATCTATTATAGTTTGTGAAATTGTATTTGGCCAAGACTGCCTGATAGTTTGCACACCTGAACTTCAGGGTTGCTGATGAATAGGACTTCCTTCCAAATAGATGCAATCTTTGCTGGATCCAGGAGTGACTGGTTGATGGGTAATGCCACTCTGGATGGCGTTGACGATTATAGGATACCCAACAGCGTGTGTTGTGAATCCCTGACTTCTTCAACTGGAATTTGAAAAGTGTCATCTACTCTCTTTATGAGGTCTTGAAATTGTGAAAAGTTGTCAGCCATGGAAGGTGATGGAGGCAAAGCCACTTTTTCTGGAAATGAGGATGAGATGGATGTTTGAGGGGTGTCCTTTTTATCCTCCCTGGCCTCCTGGTCCTCAAATGTCTTCTCTGTGAGGCGGGTTGGTTGGGGAGGAGAGGACTGAACAACCCTAGTCTCTCTTTAAAACAGTACTGGTGGTCTGGAGAATTGCTGTTGATAAGCAGCCCAAGGATCCCACTATGGCCATGGGAGGGGGGTGGCATGCAGAATTGGTTCCACCATCCTTGATGATAGTTGCGATCTTCCCTGTGACTGTCAAAGAATGGGTTCCTGACAGGACATGTTGGGGAACTCTGGACTGAAGTGACTGACTGGAAGTCCCCTTCATCCTCCTCAACATGTCTAGTGGATGAGCCACCATAGACATGGGTTGAGAGTCCTGCAATACTGGGGGCTGGTAGCACTCTGGAGATTGACGTATTGGTACTGAAGGACGCTTAGTATCCATGAGGAGCCTGGATTCCAGCTCCAGGTCCCTCTCATATCTAAAGTCTTGCATTACTGAGTAGGGAATCGTTATTGATGCGGTAGCTGAAGCTGACAGTATGTTGATGGCAGGCATACCCATGTAGGTGCCATTTGATTTTGGTACTATTGCTTGTTCAGTACTGAGGGTGCTGAGTGGGCAGGTGCCGACAGCAGGATTGAGCCTGATGGACCAGGGTGCTTTGCTTGCCTCGGTAGAGAGTACCGAAGCCTTGTCAGAGCACGATAAATTACACCAGCATAAGTGGTGGTGTGCACAGCACAATGTTGGTGGCAGAATGTCTCCTGCTGATGTAGCTCTTTGAGGGTGGTTTAATTACATCAACAGGAAAGCTCTCCCGTCGTCATAGAACAGCTACACGACAGATCTTACAGCAACGCAGCTGCATTGGTACAGGTGTGCTGCTGTAAGTTCTCTAGTGTAGACATAGAAATAGTTGTAGTTAGTAAGGCTAACAACTAACAATACTAACTAATATTACCATAAGAAGAATAGGAAAAAGCTGAGGCGTGCTCAAGGTGGGCAAGCTAGAGTTCCATCTCAGCCCAAGCAATAGAGAAGATGTCCACGCATCCCTACACCACCTTTGTCTGCCACAAGGAGGCACGGGGCACATGCCTGGGCCAAATGGGCACTGCTAGCAGAAAAATCTCTGCTCCAGGCTTGAGAGGTGCATGAGCACCTGAAGTGGAGCACCCATAGGAACACTACACAAAGAAGAAGAAGAATACCCATTGGTCATTGATTTCCTCTACAGTGGATACTAGTTAATAGCAACCCCGATACTAACAAAGTTCAGTTAATAGCAGCATTTTTGCCAGGAACTGATCCCATCCCATCGACTTTAATGTTAATCAGTTAGAGATGTTGGCAACAGGCGTGCTGCTTATTAACAACTATGCCAGGGCAGGGTGCAGCCCAGAGAGTGCAGGGAGAGGTTCCATGCAGCACCAGTGCCTTCAGTCCCTGTGGAAACCCTAAGCAGCCCACCTCTTCACTACTGCCGGGTCTGCTGCTGCCCCTCCCAGCCCACAGCACCAGGACTCCAGAAGAGGGGGCTGCAGCACAGAGAGCTGCAGGCTCATGGGACTTCATTGTACCTCTCCCTGTGCTCTCAATGCTATACCATGTCCTGACCTCAAGGGCCCGGCTATACACATTGTAAGGGTTATCGGTTGTCTGCTACTTTATGAACCTAGCCACAAGCGCTCAGGATCTTGGGCCCACTTGACCGTGAGTAGGGGTCACCAAGCCCCTTGCAGATCTGGTGTGGGAACTTTGTCATTAAATCCCCTGGTCGGCTTTGATAATCCTAATCATAATAATTAATACATTCTCCATCCAGAAGGCTACACTGCATGGTTCTCTACTTCGCTGAACCGCTGCCTCCTCCCCACTAACACAGAAATCCCAACATACGAATGTGACAATGACAAAAGTCATCCTTACCTTGCCTTCCATTATAGTCACCACATCGGGCAAACCTCCTATCACTTTACCACGATCTAGGAATTAAAAAATAATAATCATACTACAACAAACCATCACAAAGTCTGAAAGTATTTATTACTCACTAAATATGTTAATCTTTATAAATCCTGATGTAGTATTAGCAATAAGTTGGTGACTTCAGACCAAAAGGAAATTTTTGGGCAGTTTCAAGCATCTAGGAGGCAGTATCTTAAAAATAGGAATGTTTATTAAATGAAATATCAAAATAAATAATACAATCCATACAGTATTCCTGATGTTATTTATTTTGATATTAACTATTTTATGCTTCCCTCAAATTTTTAATGTACAATGTGCCACAGATTTTTTTACCAAGCATACAATTGCCTTGAAGATGTTGTTAGAGAGACTCTGACAGCTGAGTATGGAACAGTATAAGATTTTGGAACACAACAAAGCAAGAGCAATTTAGGTTTTTAGCATCCAGATGGTAGCTATCATTATGTTTCAGAGTCAACTTCCCAGTGTAATGAAGGAAATTCACAACTCTTAAATTTATTGTTTCAGGCTCTCTAAGACAGCATAGCAGTGGTTTACCCACCCAGTTCTCATTTGACAGGTTTCCTTTGCAACTAAAGAGGATTAGACACACAACTTTTGAAAAACGACAGCAAATTCTGTGGCCAAATTCTGCAGCAATGTGTTGATTCTGCTGTCATGGAACTATGAAAAACATGGGAACTTGGAATTAGGTTTGCCAAATTAAAAAAAAAGTCACAAGTTTAGAAGTAGATTGTCTCTTAAAATATGTAAAATATACTTACTCTTCTCAGCAAAAGCCACTGCCCTATAGTTGGGGACGGTGGGAAAGAAAAGAAATAAATTAATATTGTACTGTATAATTAAGGCACTACCTACAGGATTCAAATAAAAAATGTATGGCTTACTTGAGTCGCTGGAATTCTGCATATGCATCATCAAAAGCTGGAATGAAATATTTCAGTGCATTATATAAAATGTAACATAGTTCTTATCTACAAGTAAACATAAATGTTGTCACTCATTACTATGTTAATGTTCTTTTAAAACCTCTCATAAAATTACATAGTACCAACATATCAAATGAAAACTGAACATACGGGGTCAAAATCAGTCCTGCTGGAAATGGCCTCAACGC
Organism: Trachemys scripta elegans; assembly: GCF_013100865.1. NCBI lineage: Eukaryota > Metazoa > Chordata > Testudines > Emydidae > Trachemys > Trachemys scripta. Next base: position 164,077,631 of record NC_048300.1, read on the forward strand.
TAAGGTATCCAGAAAAGTTGGGTCCACTTATAGCATGGCTGAATTTGGCTGATAGCTTTCCATTTTTATAGTGATTCTTCCGCTTAATCCAGTTTATGAAAATGCATCATGCCTTAGAACTACAATATATTCAGTATTCTACCTTGTCCAGATAGATCAAGCATGCGCTTATGAGATTCTTTGCCATCAAAAATTTCAAAGGTGTATTTCCCTTTGTCCTTTTCAGTGGGCTCACATATCTGAAGCCAGGCAACCTCTTCACTACCTCCAATCCTCATCTTTTCACCAGAAGAAACCTTAGACTCCCTTGAAAAATGAACAAAAATATGTTTGAAAATGCTTTGATGTACATTCTTCATAAAATATTTGGCTATTAAATTTATAAAGGATAACATAATGCGCTTAAAATTACAAATAAACTACAACTACTGAGAACAACTTCACAGTGGATTCTTTTTTCTTCCCAATATGGATATGAAACATTTCTGAACCATTAAAGTTAAAATATCAATCTTTGGATTGTAATCTAACTCTCTCTCTCTGTATATATAGTGTGAGTGTGTGTGTGCGCATGTCACACAAACACACAGTATATATAATTATATATGCTGTTTATATAGAGAGAGAGACACGCAGTTTTTTATAGACACACAGACAGTTATATACATATGTGTATATAAATACATGCACATTATATATAATATTTGTAAGGCTTTTTGCACATCATAACAAACATGTAAACTAGTATGCAATATATCACAATGCTAAACCAGTTTGATGGGGAAACATATTAGCAAATGACACCTCTTTCCCAATGTACAGAATCTTTTTCTTTAACCTATATCAATTTATTTGAAATAATTTAATAATAAAAGTAGTAAGAACTTCTGCATGAAATTTAAGATTTTCTTTTTGCAATAAGATGAATCTCTGACACTTAGGGCCCAAATTTGAATTCCTACTGGCAAAACTACCACTGATTTCATTGGGAATGACTGCAAGGCTGGGTCCAGGCTAGGGTTGCTAATTGTCTAATCACACAAACCCAAACACCCTTGCCCTGCTCCCTACCCCGCCCCTTCTCAGAGGCAGGGGTTGCTCTAGGCACCAGCAAAGCAACCACGTGCTTGGGGCAGCCAATTTGCAGGGGCAGCAGGGATCCAGCATGGGAGCTGAGAACCAACAGGGGGCCCTGGGAGCTGTAGTTCCTTGGTTAGCTCCCTGCCTATAGAGCCAGCCCTGGAGCAGGGAAAGAACTACATTTCCCAGCATTCCCTTGGCCACTACCAACAGGAAAGAGGGGGAGGGAGTGAGGAAGCTGAGACCTCATGCTGCAGCCTGCTGTGAATGGAGAGCTGCACTGTGAGTAGGGATACCATATTTTAACATTCAAAAAACAGGACACTCCATGGGGAGGGAGGGTAGCCCCACCCTGCCCCCATCCACTCCCTCCGACTGCCCCCCACAGAAACCCCAACCCATCCAACCCCCCTGTCCCCTGATCACCCCCACCCAGGACCCCTGCCCCAACTGCCCCCCAGGACTCCACCCCCTATCTAAGCCCCACTGGTCCTTGTCCCCTGATTGCCCCCTCCTGGGACCCCACCCCCTATCTAAGCCTCCCTTCTCCTTGTCCCCCTCCTGAGACCCCCCCTCCCCAACTTCCCCCCTAGGACCCCACCCCCTACCTGTCCCCTAACAAACCCCTGGGACTCCCATGCCTATCCAACTGCTGCCTGTCCCCTGACTGCCCCCCCAAACCTCTGA